>NW_017890872.1:0-31516 GCF_001540865.1 Ananas comosus | reverse complement strand
AGAAGTGGACAAATAGATGTGGCAGGTATTTGGGTGTGCTCTTTAGCCCTACAGATATTCCGGGGTGTGGTATAACTATTCCATTTTAAGCTATAACCGCACAACCCAAGGCTACCATATAGAAATAGATAGATAAAAGTGGCAGGTATATGGATGTACTCTTTAGCCCTACAGATGTTTCGGGGTGTTGTATAACCGTTTCATTTTAAGTTATAACCGCACAACCCAAGGCTACCATATAGAAGTAGATAGATAGAAGTGGCAGGTATATGGGTGTACTCTTTAACCTTACAGATGTTCCGAGGTGTGGTATAACTGTTCTATTTTAAGCTATAACAGCACAAGTAAAGGGTACCCTATAGAATTGGACATATAGATGTGGCAGGTATTTGGGTGTGCTCTTTAGCCCTACAGATGTTCCGGGGTGTGGTATAACTGTTCCATTTTAAGCTATAACCGCACAACCCAAGGCTACCATATAGAAGTAGATAGGAGTGGCAGGTATATGGGTGTACTCTTTAGCCCTACAGATGTTCCCAGGAGTGGTATAACTGTTCTATTTTAAGTTATAACAGCACAAGTAAAAGGTACCATATAGAAGTGGACATATAGATGTGGCAGGTATTTGGGTGTGCTCTTTAGCCCTACAGATGTTCCGGAGTGTGGTATAACTATTCCATTTTAAGCTATAACCGCACAACCCAAGGCTACCATATAGAAGTAGATAGATAGAAGTGGCAGGTATATGGGTGTACTCTTTAGCCCTACAGATGTTCCGAGGAGTGGTATAACTGTTTTATTTTAAACTATAACAGTACAAGTAAAGCGGACCATATAGAATTGGACATATAGATGTTGCAGGTATTTGGGTGTGCTCTTTACCCCTACAAATGTTTGGGGGTGTTGTATAATTGTTCCATTTTAAGCTATAACCGCACAACCCAAGGCTATCATATAGAAGTAGATAGATAGAAGTGGCAGGTATATGGGTGTACTATTTAGCCCTACAGATGTTCCGAGGAGTGGTATAACTGTTCTATTTTAAATTATAACAGCACAAGTAAAAGGTACCATATAAAAGTTGACATATAGATGTGGCAGGTATTTGGGTGTGCTCTTTAGCCCTACAGATATTCCGGGGTGTGGTATAACTATTCCATTTTAAGCTATAACCGCACAACCCAAGGCTACCATATAGAAATAGATAGATAAAAGTGGCAGGTATATGGATGTACTCTTTAGCCCTACAGATGTTTCGGGGTGTTGTATAACCGTTTCATTTTAAGTTATAACCGCACAACCCAAGGCTACCATATAGAAGTAGATAGATAGAAGTGGCAGGTATATGGGTGTACTCTTTAACCTTACAGATGTTCCGAGGTGTGGTATAACTGTTCTATTTTAAGCTATAACAGCACAAGTAAAGGGTACCCTATAGAATTGGACATATAGATGTGGCAGGTATTTGGGTGTGCTCTTTAGCCCTACAGATGTTCCGGGGTGTGGTATAACTGTTTCATTTTAAGCTATAACCGCACAACCTAAGGCTACCATATGAAAATAGATAGATAGAAGTGGCAGGTATATGGGTGTACTCTTTAACCCTACAGACGTTCCGAGAAGTGGTATAACTGTTCTATTTTAAGCTATAACAGCACAAGTAAAGGGTACCATATAGAAGTGGACATTTAGATGTGGCAGATATTTGGGTGTGCTCTTTAGCCCTATAGATGTTCCGGAGTGTGGTATAACTGTTCCATTTTAAGCTATAACCACACAATCCAAGGCTGCCATATAGAAGTAGATAGATAGAAGTGGCAGGTATATGGGTGTACTCTTTAGCCCTACAGATGTTCCGAGGAGTGATATAACTGTTCTATTTTAAGCTATAACAGCAAAAGTAAAGGATACCATATAAAAGTGGACATATAGATGTGGCAGGTATTTGGGTGTGCTCTTTAATCCTACAGATGTTCCGGGAAATGGTATAACTGTTCTATTTTAAGTTATAATAGCACAAGTAAAGGGTACCATATAGAAGTGGACATATAGATATGGCAGGTATTTGTGTGTGCTTTTTAGCCGTATAGATGTTCCATGGAGTGGTATAGATGTCTATGGGTCTGCTCTTTTGCCCTACAAATATTCCGGAAAGTGGTATAACAGTTCTATTTTAAACTATAACCACACATTACATATAGAAGTGGATTAACATTAGAACAAAATTTTTCTTTACGTCATAAGTTGTAATACGATATTACAATAAAACGTAGAATTTAAAGCAACAAAACCATATTGCATCAGGACCATTGATATAATATAAAGTCTACCACAAAATACTACAACATGTTATATTTGTACAACACAACGACTAACATAACAATACTATTTTTTGATTATTACAGCCTGCATGATACAGGGTGGTCATGTACCCTTGCCACACAAGTTATAGCAGGATGACCACATTATCCCACTTACTATCCCATACATGACAAAAATGGTCAATTTCCGTCTTTTTCTTTTTGCTGCAACTGCGGCTTCTTCCCGCAACTTATTATTGCTTTCTAGTAAACCATTAACCATTGAGATACTCCGGCTCGTAAATTGTGGGTCGTACCACCCAAAATAATTACAAGCGTTACTCTCCTGCATCTGAAAGATAAGACAAATTACACATAAAATAATGTCCATATATGAATCAACAGGTTTATAGTAACTAGCTTTACCCTATATCTTGGACAGCCATAAAATCTCCGACCCGGATTGTTTTGTGTCCAAGAGGTCTTAATCGTACAGGGCAATCCACAATGGCAGAGCGGTGTGGATTGGTTGTTTCGACTGTTCGAAGTTGTAAAGGTTGAATCAATCTAACTTGTAATATTATAAAAATAAGAAATGCATACAAACTGACGCAATATTACGACAGATAGTTAGTACAAATATTGATTATAAATCTGGCACATACCGTAAAATAATTTAAAAACTTTAAATGCCAGAGTTATATGTACATAACATCAATAGCGGAGCTTATTATCTAATATATACTATTGTAGGTGGAGAATCAACAAAATTATCATCACTATCACAACTAATATATGTCCTAATCAGTCGAGGTTCACTATGCACAGTTCTCTTCGTTCGAAATATTACACTGTTCTTTGGAGGTGGATCAACAAAATTGTCGTCGCTGTCACCGGTATCAGAGATTGTAGTTTTTGAAACCACGTTCACTCGTAATTGATTTACACTTGTACGCAAAGCACATTTTCGGCCCGTACTTAATAACTTGGAGTGCGATTTTCTGTACATGCTTTGAAACTCGACCTACAATATTTAGGATCAATTACACAATGTTACACTTAGGAGTGTAAACGAGCCGAACACGAGCGAGCTGGGGTCGGCTCGTGTTCGGCGAGCTGGCTCGTTAAAGTATCGAGCCGAAACATTCAGCTCGTGTTTGGCTCGTTTATTAACGAGCCGAAGACGAGCTGGCTCACGAGCTGGCTCACGAGCCGAAACATTCAGCTCGTGTTTTTCCATGACGAGAGCATGCGATTATTACATATGTAGCCTTGCCATCGGTCATTTTTGTTGACCTCTTTACAACTGCAAATTCTATTTCTTGTGCATAATGCTTATAGAAATTAAAAACGGCATCAAAATTGATAAAAGTCAGTCCAATTTCTGATGCCGATATATTTACATCCCTAACCTCACTGTTTCTTTCTTCATCCATCTCAAAAATATTAAATCCAAATAATCACTCAACTAAACAAATTTAAGTAAATTGCTCACCTGTAAGACATTATATAGAGTTAGAATACTAAATTAGAATAATAGTGACCAGGAAAATTATTTGTCAAAATTTAGACATCTAAAGATTCTACTATGTCCTAAAAATATATTATCTATTAACATATAGATCATACATCAAATCAGTGATGAAATTAATCAAATAATTCACCACAATTAAAAATAAATAATTTACTAAAAAATTAAACATCTCATACCTGGTTATATATGTGGCAGTGTACGAATCGTTGAGCTTGGGGTAAACTACGTCGTTCAATTTTGCCGCATCCTCGATTGTCGCCTCCGTACTTGCCGCGTCCAATTTGATCACAGAATCCGCCTTCGCGCTTCTTTCTCTTCCTCTCGTTCTCCCTGTTTCTAGCACAGCACAACTCCTCTCGCTCCCTCTCGCGCCCTGCCCTCGCTCTCTCTCGCGCCCTGCTCCCGCTCCTGCTCGAGCTCTCCTCTCTCTCTCGGTCGCTCGCTCGCTCGCCTCTCTCTCTTTAGGTCGCAGGCTCGCTCGCTCGCCTCTCTCTCTCAGTCGCTGGCGCGCTCGCCTCTCTCTCTCTTTAGCTCGCTGGCGCCAAAAATTAGGGAAAAAGAGGGAAAAGGTGATGGGCTAAAATGTGGGAGTGAGGTTAACACTGTTTTTTTTTTTTTTAAACCAAGTTTATATCACCCGTTGGATCAAAGAGTTGTAGGATCTACAACTCAATATGGGGTGTATGGGTAGCACGACTCTTAAAGCATATCAAATTAGTATCCTATGGTTAGTCCCTGTGGTTTCGCACTTTCTCACTTTAGTACCGTGTGGTTTAAAGTATATCAAATTAGTATCCCTTGGTTTCATTTTTTCTCTTTTTATTATCCATTTTACTAATTTTTTCGTTAAATCAGCGACAAAGTTAAAATTAAAGGGTACTAAAGTGAATATTCGATAAACCTAGGTAGGGTACCTGAAGTTTTTTGTATATAATTTAATGAAATATTGACGGATGAGAAAAAATTGGTGACAAAATTAAAACTAAAGAGTAATAAAATAAATATTCGATAAACCTAGGTAGGGTATTTGAAGTTTTTTGTATATAATTTAATGAAATATTAACAGAGTAGCTGGGACGCCCCGGATTACCATGTTTTTCCAGGCACGCCAATAGACTTGCTGTATACACAGGAATATTTCGTGCATACGAAGCGATAGCTATACCTGTAATCACAACATAACTACAACCAGTAGTATAGAGCTGCTAAACGAAAATGAACATATATATATAAAAAACCTCGAGGGGTTCCTGTACATACAAAATGTCTACAACCCAACTCGCATCAGCGAGTACAACGACAACATCACAGTATGTGAAAAGGAAACCCAAAACTACCTCTGGATAGGTGCTCCTCTAGCTGGCAACCAGGGAAGAGGTGGCTCTAACTAGCGACTCCCTTGCCTCGATCGGAATCCATAACAACAGCAGCCGCGGCCGAAGGCTCTGCAAAAAGGGGTCAACAACTGGGTGTGAGAATTACTATAAAATAAGTAGTTCTCAGTAGGTACCGTCACCGACCTCAACGGCTCACCCACTAAGTTTACAGATATATGGGAAAATGATAGTAAAGAAAGCCGGAAGGAAAACTACAGCTATATGCCACTATACTATTGCTAGCCCATACAAGCTATCTGTAGATCTGACAATGCATCACACTGATCCAATCTCACTAGGGCTGCCCAAACGGACCCACCCTGTCTGTAACCCTGCTACACCGTACACCACCCACAGGGATAGTCGGTCTAAGTAAACGGTCCAAAACAGGACGACTGCGACATCAACGCAAGTAAAAGTCTCACTCCGGAGCGGCACTCGTGGGCGCGACCCAACCGAGTATGTAAGTGTCTCTACCGAACTCAATCAGGCTCTCACAGACTATAGTCAATGCAACTGGGTCTAACTAGTCTAACAACCAAAACTCACGTGCCCTTGGCACAATCTGATACAAGATATAGAAATCTGGGTCCACTGTCAACCGCGACGGTACCCGACAGTACAAAACGGTCTACACCCTACTGTAAAACAAACTCAGAATTTCAGCACGAGCGTAAACTCATCCTACACTAATCCGGGTATCCACTGCATCCTAACAGCGATGATACAAAAGAACCACAGCTCCTAAAACTAAATCTGATAACTTTTCAGAAATCATAGTGTAGGATTCAATCATTTTCTCCTAAGTTAATTTCAAGTCTAATATGTAAAACGAATCTAAAATTTAAAGCTCCAACTCAGATTTCATAAAAACTATGCAAATCGGTGAATTGAGCTACTAACATGATACTATACATGAAATACACATGCTGACAAAATCTCGGCTTAGGAGGAAATCCGACTATTTCGGTAAACTTCAACCCATCTTAAGAAGCTCGTCCAACAACGGCAAGAAGTCGAAAGGAGAGAATCCACGCACTTGCCCGACTTCCAACGGCGTAACCGCGACGCACACACGCTCGAACGGCCCTTAGGATCGACGTCGAAAACCACCCGAGCTCGAGCCGCAATCTCCACTACGAGCGACGTCCAAAATTAGAGAGAGAGAAAGAGTAGAACAAAAGTCCTCCTTTCTGAGCTCTCTACACCTATATAAGGGTTGAGGATAAGGTTGATGTTATCGACACATCAAATGATCAAACTACTCCTTACCTACTCAAAAATCCAGCTGGAATACTAGTACTCCACTTGAATACCGGTACTCAGGCCTTCAGCCCGCAGCCTCGCACACTGGGTACCAGTACCAGTCCGATGCAATATCGATATCCGGGCTCAGTACCAGTACTCGATAAGTCAATACCGGTACTCAGCATCATCTCACGCAAACCCGAGAGCATTCTGTTATGTAATTCCACTGGGGTACCGGTACTTTTCTCTGGTACTGATACTCAATACTGAAATCCTGCACTTTGCGAATTTCAATGTCAGAACTCCTGTCACGCCCCGGGGTCCCTTTTTATTTGAACACAGCGGAAAAAGCATCTAAAAATTTTTTTTTTTCTTTTTGAAAGCCTGACCCCAGAGTATGCCAGATCCGCCACAAACACAGGAAATCCACTGTTCACACGGACAGAGTCTCCCCTGTATTTGCACGGCGTCACACAAGTATAAGAAGTAACCCAGGTACAACCACGACCAAATGAACATACAAATAACCAACAATTATATGTTCATACACCATTCACATCACAGGTTCACATTTATATATTCGATATTTAAACATAAATCCACATCTATCAGTTAAAATGTTTCCAACCACAGAAACAGGTTTTGAAATACTAGGATGCAAAATCCACAGAAAATCTTTTGAAAACTGTTTCCTACACGGAAACCTTTATTCTTTAAAAACGCTACCACGAGCGGTAGAAAACCTTTTATTTTACAAAATCCAGAAATCCGTTTATTACATTTACGAAAATTCATATTTTCAAATGTAATAAAAATACTGAACCATATAACTATCTAAGCTATAACAACTGAAACAATAAGGGTAATAACTATACCGAAATAACCTGGGTCGGAAGCTCTATCGACCGCTACACACGTACCTCACGTCTCGTCCCACTATTTACCGCCCGCGATACCTGAAAAAATGGTGGGGGAGGTGAGAACATGTAAACATGTCTCCCCTCCCAGTAGGTACCGCAAGCCGATGAAGGCGAGGAGTACTCACCGGATCAGGAAGAACTAAACAACAACATGGGTCAGTGGAAATAAACAAGGTAATGAGTAGATATACAATAGCGATAAACTGAAAGGAAGTAAGAACTATACTGAATAAACGGCTACCGCTACTGTAACTGGAACAGGAAGCATACACGAGTATCTACTATAGTAGCAAGATAACTATAAAGTAAGATCTGTGAGTATGCATGCAACGACTGCTACTATAAACATATGCGTCAATGGGACAATCAGTCCAAAAGTACCCAATCTGAAACCAATGCTCTCTTGGTCAGCACCGCAGACCTCAAGCCAATGCCCTGGAGGTCCGCACCGCAACACCTCCCGACAGTATCACTGCCGCTCTAACATGCATATAACCCCTCTAGGGCTCACGGGTTGTCACCATTCAACCACTTTTCCGGAAAAGAACACTCCTTGCGGTGGATTAGACCGCCAGTGTTCGTGAAATGCGACGAGTATCGGGCGATCAATGCAATATGGTCAATGATCAACCGTCGGCAACCAGCCGACAATCCTGCCCCCCAGGGCCTATCGACCGCATAGGTCATCACTGTAAAGAAGCACAAGAACCGACCACTCAGGTCAACTAGGATGGAACAACTCAACACCCTACCAAAAGTATGTAGATACTGATCAATAGATCAACTACTGTATATATGCAAGAATCGATCAACAAGTCATCTGAGTATATAATCTAGAACTACCGTCGGCCTTAGCCGACAATCCTACCCCTCAGGGTACACCGACCTCAAAGGTCATCGGACAACAAAAGTCAAGAAACTCACCGAATAAGTCACAAGTATGGGATACTAGAATCGACCGCCTAGGTCACAGATCTCATAGATAGTCACGGAACCGCTCTACTATAAACATGACCCAAGATATGTAGAACAGGCAAGTAGAGTAACAAGAAAATACGGTATAACTACTCTACTCCTACTCAGGATACTAATCATGAAAACAATGAGTAGAGTAAGATGTAGACAATAGGGGTGCGATGCTCAATAAACTACACTACGCAATAATAATAACAGGAGAACAAGGATAGAAGAATATCACCGAGCGTGCACCACTGTACCGACGTCGGATCGAAGTACCCACCTGTACGGATGTCGCGTCTGTCTCCTGACTGCAAAAGAAAGTCGACAGGACCTATAGAGGATCCACCGGGTTAGTATCTAACCCACAACTAATAATCACAGTATCCACAACCCCACAAACGATTCCACGAAGATCGGTTTCCCAATACCGATTACCGTAACTCGCCGGAAGTCCCGAAAACCACACCGGGACGCCGTCGGGACCCATTAAGTGTCCCGAAACTCACCGACTCGTGTCACGAGTCACCTGCTGCCCCAAAACACTCCAATTTGGATGTTTTGGCAGCAAACACAAGATAACACCCCTACACAATTATCGCCGGATATTTGTACGAACCCGGGTTCCCGAAAGTGTCTATTTCGACACCGGAACCCTCCGTCGCTCACCTATCATCATCGAACCTACAAAATAATGATGGTGACCAGCCGACAAGGCTCAGCGACAAAACACAGAGCAACAAAACACCGTCGGAAAGAATCCGAACCGAAATCACGTTCCTTCGACGAATTTCGTCGAAAAACGCACCGAAATCGACCTTTCGATTTCCGCGAAAGCTACAGGATCATGGACAATCAGTCCAGAGGTCAAACACACTCTTACACGCTGCCCACAGTAGCCACAAGGCGTACAATTGCACAAAAGCCCTTATGTTTACATAAAATCCATCATTTTATGTAAATCGGGCGACTCCTATGACTCGTTCTCACAAACTGAGGACCTCTAAGTTCCGCCGAGACACGTATTGACAGGTCTCGACGTGCCGGAGGCCGTGCTCACGGTCTGGAGTGCAACAGGTCACTGTGGGAAGCGAGGGAGCAACCCGAAGTTCTGCGAACAGCGCGCAGTCGGGGAAGATCGCGCCAAACAGGGCTGACCGGACACTGTTGATCCAAAGTGAGGTGAGCAATGTGATCGGCACAGACCAACGATCACCGTGCTCACCTCCGGAGGCATCAGGACAGCCTCGGATCGCCGGATAAGCGCGCGCAAACCCAAAACAGCAGCCAAATAGGCTCCACAGGGTCGGCACAGCGAAAACAGCAGAACGGAGTCTCCCCAACAGAATCTAAGGTGAGCACGATGATCAGCAATTTGCCACGATCACCGTGCTCCCTTCCGTAGGGGTCGAGAAGCCCTAGAAAGCACAAAACGGCAACCCACTCCCTAAAAACCCTATTTCGGGCTTGGCCGGAGCAAGCTTGCTCCGGCCGGCTTCCGGCGGCATGGAGGCGCGCACGGGGGCCAGGGATGGGTGCGGGAGAGGTGAGGAACGTGGTGCTCACCTCAGGTGGCGACGAGGAGCGGCGGCGGCAACGGTGGAACCAACCCAGCCCGCACTAGGTTCGGCTCGGGTCCAGGGTGGCACGCAGCTCTCGGCAGTGGCCGGGGCACCTCGGGCCGACGGCGAGGGGTCGCTCGAGGTCGGAGGATGAGGAGGGAGGCAGCCGGCAAGGGCGGCGGCAACCCGCGGCTCGGGCGCGGCCACCCGAGATTGGCTCGGTCAGGAGACCGGGGTGGCGGCGCCCACGGCGCGCGGCGGCGGTGGCGACCTTTCCGGACGGGGGTAGGGGGTGCCGGAGGTCGAGACGGAGGCCGCAAGGATGGAAAGAGGGGCTGCGGCGTGAGGGTGGAGCTACCAGGTCTGCTCGGCCCGAGCAGACCTGGGGCAGCTGCAGGATGGCCGCAGCGGCGGCAGCAGCCCGCAGGGGCGGCGACAGTCGGCTAGGAGGGATGCCAGGGCTCCGGGGAGTCAGCCGGGGTGGTCACGATGGCGGCGGTGCAGAGAAAAGGCCGCAGGCTTGCCTCGGCCTGGGCTCGGGCTGGGGCGGCTGCTGCTGGCTGGAGCGGCTGCGGCGGCGCTCCGGGCGGCTCGGGCGGCGGCGGCTGCGTGCCTGCGGTCGAGGGAGGGTGGAGGCGGCCGAGGGAGGAGGTTTTGAGTCCTCCCCTTGCTCGGGTCCAAGCCGCTGGAGAAGGAATGTGGGAACAAGAGAGGGAGAGGGAAAGAAAAGGCTGGGGTGGTAGTGCATGGCCGGAGATAAGTCGGCGGCGGCCGGGAGTCGTGCGGCTAGGTCAGAGGGAGGCAAGAACGTGGCTGGGGTGCGGTTAGGGTTAACTAGGGATGATCTAGGGCTCGGATCTCAAGAAAAACCCTAGAAAACACTATAAGTAAGGCGCAAAATTGCAAGAAAGTCCACCAAAACTTAGAATTTCATAGCGAGCCCTCCACAGTGCGTGTAAAAAAGCGAGAATACCCCTCCACGTGCGATCCCACGCAAAACGGTACATAAAATGTCGCATCTTTTGCGAAATTACCCATTTTCCAACACCGACCTCTCCTCGATCAACGTGCGATCTCCGCAGATCCGTCCGTCAGATTTGCGAACGGATTGCACCAGTGCGATCAGCACCTCGGAGACAACAAAGCTACAATTTGTTTCACCACGATCGACCACGGATTCACGACAGAATCCAAACTTTCTTTCCAATAGAACGAATAACACATAAATACATATAAAACATGTATTTTCGGATTTTCTCGAAATTCGTGCATCAAACTTAAAATCCGTCAGCGCCAGTAGTTCCAGAATAGCTGAACCGGTCGAAACGAGCTATTGGACTGATATGAACAGAGTCCGATACGCACCAGAAGCCAACTCTACTCCGTGGCTTCTCCGGAAAACCGGAGTTACTATTCACTTAAGTGAAAACTAATAATCGCGTAACTTCTCCGTTTTAGCTCAGTTTCTCCTGAAGCTTGACGAGTGCTTATGTAATTAAATTACACACATAAACATCGTCAACAGAGAGTTTAGTTACACGGTCAAAAATCTCAGTTCTTACAACTCCACTCTCGCATCGCATTGAGTCCGTTTTGCGTCTATTTTGTGCAAAACAATTCCGACTTGTCCCGATACTCTCCAGATATGTCGACAAGCCTCAGATGCTGAAATCTCACAAGCAACCAAACACCAGGGACACTACAGTAGCTGACGAAAAGAGAAAAATGAAACCACAGGGTACTAAATTAATGCACTTTAAACCACAGAGTACTAAAGTGAGAAAATGCGAAACCACAGAGTACTAAATTGATACACTTTAAACCATAAGGTACTAAAGTGAAAAAGTGCGAAGCCACAGAGTGGTATTTGAAGTTTTTCCTTTAATTTATACCTCTCTTTCTTACTTTTTCAATATGAAATTGCAAATTGATCTCCAAAAAATCTAATTAATAAATGGGCTTTATGTATTCCACTTTCTAAAATTTTATAGATTTGACCCGCTTTTTTAAAAAATAACCAAACTATTCATCTTCCAATATGCATAAAAAAGTTACGCTTTAAATATCTTGAAAAGTACAATTGACGGTCATTATTTCAGATACCTTTTCATTGAGAAGCGTAATTTTTANTTTATATAGATATATTATTATTATAATAATTTATTATATAATTTACTAATTATTTTTATAAAATATAAAATATATAAATAAATGTTAAATAATTTAGACTATTGGTATTAGATATAAATGTTAATTTTATAATATTGAGCATTCACATATAAATTGTACACTAAAAAATAAAAAAAAAGATTGATGCAGCTTAAGTTAATTTTATATTTGACGAAAGTTAATTGCGAGAATTACAAGCAATGATTTCTCTTATCATTCACTAACTACTGGAGGACTACGATACCTACTAAAAATTATTCTGCTAACTACCGTGCCTACTAAAAATTTTTGATATACTTATTGCACCATTTATTATTTCTCAACTCCTTAGACATGCGGTCATATTTGGAATAATTAGTATGGGATAATTTCATTCGTATACCTGAAAATATTAGAAATATTATAGATAACCTTACAAAATTAGTAATATCAAATCAAACAAAAGAGAACAAAATGAGAAAATATTTAATAAAGTTGAAGAACTATTTCAAAATATCTTATTGTTGAGAGAGCTCTTTATATTTTCTATATTACGAAAGGTAGCTATATTTATTTAAAATTATTTCGTAATTTGTCCGTAATATTTCATAATTATTCTGAAATTTGTCTGTAATATTTTATAATTATTCTGAAATTAATTTTTATAACTAATTTTCAAAATTAAATTTTAAAATAACTACCCACAACATCGCGCGGGTCCCTTAACTAGTATTTATTTATATAAATATTGGATTTTAGAAGAGAATATTGTATCATTTAGATGAATATATTGTACTCTTTCTTATTTATAAATTATATTTTATTGTATATTAAATAAAATGTCAAATTTTTTGAAAAAAAATATTAAATTATAATTACATGTACTTTTCTGGAGAGACGAAAATTTTCGTTGAAGACAAAATAAAAATAAGATATAAAATATAATATAATTAGTAAGATGAAAGAGTGCAATGTTTACTCAAATTTTACAATATTTTCTTCCAAATAGTGCAATATTTGTGTAAATATTTCAATATTTATATTAAATAATGCAATACAATTTATATACTGTTACACAATTGTATACTATATTGCGAATAATATAATATATCATGTATAAATAATATAATATATTACAAAAATTATACAATGTGTATAAACAACTAGTTGAAAGGTTGGATGCTAAAATCAAAATTTTGAAAGGTTGGTAGTCGATTTAAAATGGTTAATAGTTTGTATAAATTCTGTACTTTTATTTTATTTTATTTTATTTTCACCCCTCTACTCACTCAAACTTTGATTTAAACTCTTTTCTTAGCAATTTTAGGGTTTAGTAAGACGATAAATAAGTGTAATATTTTAGAAGAATGAAGGGTTATTGACTTTGTAAGTTGTAATTGTTGTTAAATTCTAATATATTTCCATATTGTTCTGTTTTCTAATTTGTAGTATATTAGTTTATTGGTTTTGTGTTTGTTTATTATTTAAAATATATTGATCAATATTAAGCTGCAAACCTAATTTTTTGGCTCTGCATTCTACTAGCTTTTGATTTTAACAATTTTTTTGTTATTGACAAGCAAAAATTGTATATCAAACTTCTAATAAGTTGAGATGGTGTATATCAAATAAAAAAAAGTTTAGGGGTCAATATTAAAATCTAATTGGTTAAATCATGATGTTCCACTAATGTGGTGGTTAACTTAATTGCATCTTAGGATTTAATACAATTTAAAAATTTGAGCCAGAAACTATAATAAATTAAAAGTTGTATGGAAAGGAAAATTCTATTCGTACACTACAAATGAGGAGTGTTGATCATATACTCCCGATCATATGGTTCACAAAAATTCCATAGAATTTTGGTTAAAAAAATTTGTACATGATGAGTAAAGAATGATATTTCTTAAATGAAAAAGATGTAAGATGTACATCCCGCTGTTCCTTGAAAAAGTTTAGGTGAACATGACCTAACATTAGAAAATTTGTGATTTAAAATTTAAATTTAAATTTATAATTTGAATATTAAATTTAAATTTAAGTTTAATATTTGAAATCAAAATAAAAAAAATAGATTTTAAGAAGTATGTTTTAATTGTTTCCAATTTCCGACCTTAAAAAAAAAAACTTTTAAAAATGCTACACGTATCTTCTAAAATGGGGTGTATATTTTACACCCACTCTATCCTAAAATTATTCTTGTCAATCAATTTTTAAAATTTTACTAAAAATCAATTCGGTTTTTAACAATAGTAGAATTGCTGGTGTAAGATGTTGGGGTGTACAAGAAGTATTTTTCTTTAAAAAAAGAGTTAATTACATACAGCTCCCTGTAATATATTAAATAACAAATATATCCTTTCAAAGTTCAACTTTTTATTTTTATATCTACGAAAGTCCAGTGATATTCATATTTATCCTCTGCTTTGTTACCGTTAGAGCACTGTTTATTTTTTAACAGTAGATAAGTGAAATGACATTTTTATCCTTACAAATATATATCTCGCCAAAAGTCTCAACGGTTAGAATTATACAAAAATGTGCTTCCCAAAAAATATTTTATCCAATAATATAGAGGGGTAAAAAGATCATTTAACTCATTCATTAACTAGAGTTAAATATTTTACTTATGATTAACTATATTTTTCTAACAGATCTTAATAGACGAGTATATTTAAAAATATTAGAATTTTTATAAAAATAAAAATAAAAAATTAAACATTATTTATGTAGGAACATACCTGTTATTCGGTGTGTTTATGGGAAGCGGTAGATAATTAACCCTTAAAAAAAGTATTAAAAGCTCTATCGAATGACAAATCACTTTTGATTCTAAATTTATTTTTTGGGTAAACTTCAAGTACCGTCCCGTGGTTTCGCACTTTCTCACTTTAGTATCATATGGTTTAAAGTATATTAAGTTAGTATCCTGTGCTTTCATTTTTATCTTTTCATTGGCTTATTCATTAATATTTTATTAAATTATATACAAAAAAAACTTCAAATACCCCATTTAGATTTATCGAATATTCACTTTAGTATTCTTTAATTTTAACATTGTCACTGATTTAACAAAAAAAATTAATAAAGTTAATAATAAAAAAAGAAAAAAATTAAACCACTGAGCATCAAATTGATATACTTTAAATCACAGAATAATAAAATAAAAAAATGCTAGGGATGGTATTTGAAGTTTTTCCTTATTTTTAAAAATCTTGGCCAAACACCTCTTAGGAGAAAACAAAAGCAAAGTTAGGGTTAGGGTTAGGGTTAGGGTTAGGGTTAGCGATAGATAATTAACCCTTAAAAAAAGTATTAAAAGCTCTAAACGAGTGACAAATCACTTTTGATTCTAAATTTATTTTTTGGGTAAACTTCAAGTACCACTCCTATGATTTCGCACTTTCTAACTTTAGTATCATGTGGTTTAAAGTGTATCAAGTTAGTACCATGTGATTTCATTTTTATTTTTTCATCGGCTTATTCGTTAATATTTTGTTAAATTATATACAAAAAAACTTCAAATACCCCATTTAGATTTATCGAATATTTATTTTAGTATCCTTTAGTTTTAACATTGTCACTGATTTAATGAAAAAATTAGTAGAATTAATAATAAAAAGAGAAAAAAATTAAATCACTGAATACCAAATTGATACACTTTAAATCACAGGGTAATAAAATAAAAAAAAATGCTAGGGATGGTATTTGAAGTTTTTCCTTATTTTTAAAAATCTTGGCCAAACACCGACCGTCCCTAGAGCAAGTGGCAAAGGGTTTGGTGGTTGGTACCCGAGACCCAAGTTCGAATCCTAGTTGATTCACATTTCCAGCTAAATTTATTTCTAAATGAAATAAACGAAGCGGATGGCGTGCTACCTATCTCAAAAAAAAAAAAAATCTATGTTTACAGTTTTGTTTATGCTTTTGTCTTAACTCATTTTCGTGACAAAAATTTAATACCTCTTAGGAGAAAACAAAAGCTAAGTTAGGGTTAGGGTTAGGGTTAGGGTTAGAAATGGAGCTCCCGAATACACCATTCGCACGCGTCGCCGCTCCTTTCTCTCCTCTTCTCCCTCCAGATTCTCATGAAGGTCTGATTCATGATTCATCCTCACTAATTTACCCTTTTTTCTCGCCCATTAATTTTTTTTTATGAAGCATTAGGGTTTGATTTTTTTTTTTTTTGTCAATTATTATTATTATTATTGTTACTACTACTACGATTCCTCCTATGATGATGAATTATTCTTACCCTGTTTGCTTCCAAAAATCGTTCCAATTTCCGAAAGCAGCAGTAGCATCATCTCAGATGCTGTTATGTGGAAGTGTGTGTGGAGATGAAGAGACATCTGAGGAGATTTTAAATTTTTTAAATTTTTTTAAATTTTAATTTTAGGGCTTATCAAAATTGTGATTTTATTATCCAGCTTTTTAATTTGTTTGATTTGTTTGATTTGTGTCGGTCAACGATATTTTGATTTCAAAATTTAAGCCGATTACTTACTTTAATGAATTTATAGTTACGAGAATTGTATGAAATATACTAACTAAATCTGTAAAAGTAAACGGCAGATTCAAATTCGTCAGACTCAAATCCGGCAAATTGCAAGGTTGGATAGTAAAATTAAAATTTTGAAAGATTAGGTAATTAAACTCAAAATGATTCATAGTTCTGGTAAGTTCTGTATATTTTTACTNTTGATTTTATTATCCAGCTTTTTAATTTGTTTGATTTGTTTGATTTGTGTCAGTCAACGATATTTTGATTTCAAAATTTAAGCCGATTACTTACTTTAATGAATTTATAGTTACGAGAATTGTATAAAATATACTAACTAAATCTATAAAAGTAAACGGCAGATTCAAATTCGTCAGACTCAAATCTGGCAAATTGGTAAGGTTGGATAGTAAAATTAAAATTTTGAAAGATTAGGTAATTAAACTCAAAATGATTCATAGTTCTGGTAAGTTCTGTATATTTTTACTTTTTTTTAAGAAATTACTTTGTAGTTTTTTTTTTTAGCAAATGAACTGCGATTTATATTGGTCTTTGTTTTCTTAGCATGAAGTGATTTTATGTTATATACTTATATTTCTTTTTGTTTTTTTTGGTGATTTGTATTTGATTCAAGTTTTTTTTTTTTTTTTTGAGAATTTTTGACAGGATATTTTGCAACCAAACAGCATATTATGGTATTTGATGAAATACTTTATAATTATTGCGACAAAAAATCCATTGTGTTTTAATAGAATTTTGACAATTTTTTTAAAAATTATAAAATTAAAATATATTTGAAGTTAGATGGTAAAATCAAAATTTTGAAAGTTCAGGTAGTTACTCTAAATGCTCGATCTCCGTACATTTCGATATTTTGTTTTTGTTTTTTTTTTTTGTGTGTGTGGTGTGTAAGTTTCCTGTGTAGGATAAACATTTTTTTTCCTTTTGATTTTTCATTATCATAACATATAACTTAGCAATAACCCATTTTGGAAAATGGGTATAACTTTGAAAATTTAAATTTTACTACCTAACCTTACATTCATTTTGATTTATTAAAGTTTCTCAAAAAAGTTTATCAAATTCTACTGGAATTTAAAGAAACAATATGGTCGAAAACATCATTAAGTTTTGATTGGAGCATAGTAAATCGAGCATATTATAAAATTAGATACTAAAATCAAAATTTTGAGACATCAGGTGCTTGATTGAAAATGAGGCGAAGTTCGCAGCGACGGTGGCAGCGATAAACTTCTACACTTTCTATCATGATTTGCGGACACTGAGAAGGGCTGTTTTGTTCCTCAGAAAAGTATGGAGAAAGGATTTTCGAGAAAAATACTTTTTCATGGAAATCCTTTTTTTTAGTTTTCTGCCTGTGTGGTTTCAAGAAAAATTAGTTTTTTTTGGAATTTCTTTTTTTAGATTTCACAGAAAATTAGTGTTTTCGTTTTTCACAGAAAAATTCAGAAAATGAAAATACTAGTTTTCCATTAAATATAGAAATTCTTTTTTTTTTCAAAAAAGTTAGTTCTTTTGGAACCAAAATGGATGGGAAAACTCAAAAAATGCTTTTTTTTTCATGAAAAACTTTTTTTTCCATACTTTTTCAACAAACCAAACAGTCCCTGAATGACTTACAGATCACGAATTCTGCGTATTCATTTTGTCATGTCAGCGGAAGGATGGAAGAGCCTAATGTGGAAGTAAGTTCGATTTGCGAAGATTCGCATACATTTTTGTTAAGTTTTATGCATTGAAATCACAATGAGATGCCACTGGAGGAATGAATTGAGTTTATGCAAGATATGCTCGAAGAGTCCGACAGCGGCAGCGATTTATTAGATGATGATATTTCTCGTCAGCAAGCAGTAAACTTCTATACTTTCTGTCATGAATTGCCGACACTGAACGACTCATCAGTCGCTGATTCTGTGTATTTATTTCGTCATGTCAAGCAGAAGGATTGGAAGAACTTAGTGCGTAAGTATGTTCGATTTGCGAAGATTCGCATACATTTTTGGTTAAGTTTTATGCGTGGAATTCACAATGAGATGCTGCTGGAGGGGGAATGAATTGAGTTTATGCAAGATCTGCTCAAAGAGTCCGACAGCGGCAGCAATTTCTCAGATGATGATATTTCTCGTCAGTGAGTAGTAAACTTTTATACTTACTGTCATGAATCGCAGACTCTGGACGACTTATCGGTTGCTGATTCTGTGTATTCATTTCGTCATGTCAATCAGAGTAAGTACGTTCGATTTGCGAAGATTCACATACATGCTGGGCACAGTTTTATGCTTTGAATTCGTAGTTACAGATCAATTGATGAAGATTTGCAGGTGAGAACAAGTAGTTGTACCGTGCGACGAGAAATGAACTCTTTTATTTCCGTCCCTGCATGATTCAAAGGTGCGATCGGAATAGGGGTTTCCGGGTGTTATCTCTTTATCAATTAGGGTTCATGAGACTCTGTAGCTGGCGATACAGCTCTCACTGTTCGCAAGCCAGTTCATGTTCGGCTCGAAATGAGTTCGGGATCAATTGCTTGTTTAATTACAAGCTGAATTTTTTTAGCTTGCAACGGTTAGTCTGCTCGTGTTCGGTTCATTTCATTTGTATAGCTCGAATATGTTACAAATGTCTACCATTTGGATTTTATGTCAACCCAATTACAAAGAGACTTATATTTTGTGAATTTTAATTATTAGATTAAGATTTTATTTTTTTTAAAATTTTCTTTCGGCTCTTAATCCTGTAATAAGGCTGATAATTTAATTTGTTATTCGCGTGCCAGCTCGTGTTCGATTTATTAATAAACAAGCCAGACACCAACTGAATTCTTCAGTTCGATATTTTAACAAGTTAGTTCATGTTCGTGTTATTTAATAAAAAATCGAATACGAGCCGACTGAATTCTTCAGCTCGATATTTTAACAAGTTAGTTCATGTTCGTGTTATTTAATAAAAAATCGAATATGAGCCGGTCTCAGCTTGCTCGTGTTCACTTCCGTAACAACCCTATTCTGTACAGAGATTTGGAGAGTTCATCATGACGAGAAGGAGAGTCGGAGAAAACAGATTCAGTGGTCAGTTCCAAGGGCTTTTATTTGCAGAAGAGAGGAAATTAGTAGCACTAGACATGATCTTTCATGGGGAAATCATCATCTTCTTCTTCTTCTTCTTTTTAATTCTATTTGTGTATATTTGTAAAATGTTTGTTATTGCTTTATTGGGTATACTTCACCATGAGGAAAAGAATCTTTTTAGTTCCTATTCGCTGATTGGTTTCTCAGAAAAACGTGGAAAATTGTTTTCTAAGAAAAAAAATCTTTCCGTGAAAGATATACTTTTTTTCTACAGTTTTTATTTTAGTATAAAAAATTGGAAAAAAAAACAAAAACACCATTTTCGCATGAAATCTGAGAAAAAATCTGAGAAAAAATTTTTTTTTCTAGCAAAACTACTTTTTGCTTATGGGATATTCTTTGTTGCACAAAAAAATCTTGGTATAAATGTTTGGAGACCATCCCAGATTTAAATTATTTTGATTGAAACACTAGCTACTAGCAATTAATTAATCCAGTTTTGTCCCTCATAAAATAGTTTAAAAATATTATGTTTCTTCAAAAAATATCAATCAATCTGATAAAATCTTTACTTGATTTGGCTAAACTCACCAGTTCTAAAAGGTCAGAAGTTGCTTTGACTATCTTTTCGGCCTAATCATGAAATTGGACACGCCATCTACTTGAGGAGAGAGATGCATATGGCATTTGAATAGTAAGCATAGTGTAATCACAAGTGTTTCAAAGGGTTTCAGAATTGAATTGAATTGAATTGATTGAGATGGAAAAAAATAAAATAAAATTGATATAGGTATAAATTCCATGTTTAGAGAAAGGTCTCATCCACTGACATGGAATTCAACAACATTCGTGCAGAAACTTTTCTCATATCGTGTAAAACCTTTTCTGATACGTATCAAATGCAATAGCAAATTCGTAGCAAATTCGAAAAAGAAAAATAGGATAATAAAGATGCGAAATAAGAGAGAGAGAGAGAGAGAGAGAGAGAGAGAGAGAAGCAAGAACCTTTTTTCTTTCCTTTTATTTCTTTTTCTTCCTTTTTTTTGCCAAGTTTGGTTTGAGCTCTAGAGAGCAGCAATTTGTTGCAAATACTGTAACCTACACAGCATGACCATCAGCTGCACAAGCAATTAACAAGTACAGAAGACGGCTACGCAGTTCAAATGCACACATAAAAGAAGAAAAACCCTAAAACAGAGTCACCAGTCATCAGCTAAGCAGAAATGGACCATCTTTAATCTGTTATGTAAATGTAATACTCACCCAAGGCAATCTTCTCTTCCTTTCTTGTTTTGCTAGTCTCTTTTTTCGGAAAGCGAAACCCACCCCAACCGAGGCGATAACACTTGCTGAGAGCGAAAGGGCATTATACTTGTATACACGAATATACGATAGCAGGTCGAATCTGCGACTCTTTATCGCGCAGATTCAGACCTCATAGCCGCAGCTGTCTTCAGGCTTGGATGCCTGAGAAACAGGGGGATTGTCCAGATGGCTGCAGCTCTCCGAAGGCTCGGCCACGTCCTCGAATCCGTCATCTCCGTACTGTAACGGTTAACCGAATGCGAAAACTTAGTTATTGCGGCAAAAGAAAGCTCTCAACTGTTAATATACGGATAATTGTCGTACTTATCCAAATATTGCAATTTCCTTAATGCTTATATCATTTCACTTGCACTCTCGAGTACCTGAACGTTCTCGCATGCATTGCACTTTGGTCCCTGGTCTAATTTTTCTTAGAAAACGATCATTTTACCCCTTCACTAGTGAAATTGACTCACCTATTTCAAATTGCCGCTAAGATGGTGAAAAAATCATTTCAGAATGGAATTCAGAGGCTTTCTAATGCTCAGGGACCAAAGTGTGAATGCAATATATATGTGAAAGTTTTTAAGGACTCAGACCGTTTGAGTGACCAATACAGGGACTATCCTTCATAAACTTTAAACTTATTGTAGTTTTGGTCTTTAATAGTCACTTTATCTTTTAACAAATTTTTGCAATGTAATCTGTAACTTTGTCCTCTTCAGAAAACTACTTTGGATGCTACTGAGAGTTAAATATAACGCCGTTCATTAGCAGCGTTGTTTCACAGATGCATGAAACAAACACCATGTTAGATGGCTTTTCTATCACTCTACTTTTTAAACCGAAACGACCAGTAAGTGATTGGTAAAACCCTCATTTTAGTAGCTATAGTTGCAGGGAGAGAATTTTCCTGACAACATCAAGAACTCTGAATAGAAAACATGCTCAAGAATGACAACTTAAATATTACGCATGAATCGGAAACTTCTATATTAAATTCGAAATGCAGCAATAACTAGAGAGTTAAGAAGCACACGTTAACTCATTTACATGCAGTTTTTTTGCTAAGAAAAATAATGCGTAAAGGAAATGAAAGACCATAAATTTGCATACCTCAAGCTGTTCAAGCACGTTAATCGTCTGACTCGGATTGTAACCGTTCGCATGCAACAGCACAGCAATTGAGTCCAAAGAAATGTTGGGGAACATCAGCGAGATAGATTCCACTGCTATATCGAGATCGCCAACGTCCACAAACTCACTATCATAAAATGGGTCATCGTAACCGGAAGAGAGATCCACCTTCGATGATGACTCCGCGGAGAAGCTAAGCTTATCAAATTCTTCCAAAAGAGAGTCCCGGAGATGATGCTCTGAAGGCCTATCACCACCCTCTTTCTTTTCCGGATCGTCTGGTACATTCTCCACAGCCTTGTTCTCTTTCTCTAGGGTCTTCCCAGCAGGATTCCTCGAAAGAGGTATGTAGGGAGAGGCATACGGATTCAAAAGAGATTTTCCTTCTGTCATCCTCTTGTCAACTGTCTAGATATATTAAAAATCTGAAAAAGAAGGAAACATCCTAAATGAAATTTCTAAATCTTTGCAAGAATTTAAGGCCCATATCACACAGTAAAGCCAAAAGAGTAGAAGGATAATTTCATAAAGTTGCGGATGAAATGATACGAAAATTACCATAGTTTAGTAATTTGCTATGCATGGTGACTTTTGCATAGCATAATTAAAGCAGGTCAATTTTTTTTAAAAAAAAAGATATTTCAAATTAAAGATCTCAACTATAACATGACTGAGTTTCTTTAGCTTACCAAATAGCATTCTAGTAGATACAATATTCAAATTATATATGTTAAGATGTTTAACAGATGTACTACATGTTCTATATTACATCTCAAAGGCTTGTTAAGACAATCATCACTATGTTATAGTTTTACAATGTAATTACAGACTAACAAAATAGTCTGCATTTTCTCAAAAAAGAAAAATTTACATCCATATTTTACAATCAGTCAGGAAAAGAAATTTCTTAGAGACTCCCAGAGCAGAGTGCATATCAAATCACTAAAACCTGATAGGAAGAATAGACGATGCACACCATTATTTATACTAGTGAAGGACCCGCACGTTGTGGCGGGATGATTTCATAAAAATAAATAAATAAATAAATAGAGTAAAGAAAGTAAAAAAAGAGTCAAGCAATTATATAAAAAAGAAGTAACTAAAAAATAAGCAACTATTGCTGCAATAAAAATATAAGAATAAATTATAGGAAGGATTCAAAAAAATAAAGGCAAAAACCATACGAATTTATTATCTTGACTATTAAAAAATAATATTGATCCATGCAATAAAATTTTATATTTATCTGTTATATTGACTATTAAAAAATAGAATTGATCCATGCGATAAAATTTTACACTTGATGTAGGCAAAAATAAAAAAAAAANATGCTTCCGATCTAAGCGTAATCATTATCTCATCAACAAAAGTGCCTGCTAAAAAAAGGATTGAAATAATGCATCTACCTCTCCATTTATATTTATCCAAGAGATAAACTATTCTCCACATAAAAGATAGCTCCGAACTATACTATGACGTAACATTCTCAACCTTGACATTTTGTAATGCGATTTAACGCATAACTATCAGAAAGCTTACATATAGAGAGGGAAACTAAATCTTATCTTTTCAATTTAGTGGTCATGAAACTGATGAATAACAAAACCTTATTTTTGCAGCCAAAAGACAGTTACTTCCAATAAAGGTGAAACACAATCTACCTAGAATAAGTCTACTGCCTTTCCCATATAGTGGTGTCCAAATAATTACGAAAGCAGCCACCACTTTACGAAAATGATTCCACAATTAACCCTGTTTTGTCTCACCAGTACCATGTTTCCAAGATGGAGATTATGCAAAGATACTACTAAATAGCCCTAATAGGTTTTCATTGATCAAACAAGAGACTCAATCAAGTGAACAAATTTTAAAAAGTTGAAACTGGAAAGAGCCTGCCACTCTCATTCAAGGTCGAATGAAGCCTTGAACCTTCATACAATGTTGATGGGGGATTCAACTAAGTCCATATAAAAAATCAAATTTCTAGTATTTCTTTAGCTTCTGATAGATAAAGCATCTAAATACTGCATGCTTAGAGTAACAAACATGTTAGCCCTGCAGCCCATTAGAGGTTACAAGTTACAACCAATTCCAAACTATTATGAGAGGGGATACAAGATGACAACGCAGTAAATGAGACAAAAATTAAGGGAGTAATGGTTCCACTGATTGGATTGTCCATACTGAGAAAAAACTTATATTTTGCAATATAAGACGCCAAATAAACGATGTTTGCAATTGTGTCGAAGGCTTTGCGCTATTTATAAAAGAAAGAACAATGATATGGGAGTGGAAATTGAAAACTAAAATATCATGTCACAAATAAATGTGACTTCCAAATTATTACACCATCAAAGTAGGGCCTTTGGTAAAGAAATTTAAAGACAGTTCTATGACTCTATCCTTTAGCATTTTAGCACAAAGGGGCTACGTTAACGACACTAAACTGTCAACATGAGTTTCCACAACC
This sequence comes from Ananas comosus, assembly GCF_001540865.1. NCBI lineage: Eukaryota > Viridiplantae > Streptophyta > Magnoliopsida > Poales > Bromeliaceae > Ananas > Ananas comosus. Next base: position 6,969 of record NW_017890872.1, on the reverse strand, counting down.
AAGAACTTTATCATGCATGAAACTAAGAAATATCCCTGTAATACCAGGTCTATATCGCTTGCATTGACAACACTGCACAGAAAAAGAGCCCTGAGAAAGTTACACACAATGAAAATTCGGTAAGCCGCTGGTCACCACTACCTTCTAGCAGTTTCATTACCATTTTGATACTTAATTTCGTATCGTTTGGTTCAGAAATAAGCTATTTAGGCTATCCCTAGGATATGTACAACTCTTGGGATAAACAAGGATAAAATCAATTTTGCATTTGGATGAAAATTGGGTTTTTCTCGGGAATAAGCAAAATAGCATTTGGATGGTTAGATTGGAATACTAAGGATAAGAATAATTATACTTTTAATATAATAATATTTTATCTAATTAATAATATTGATTAAATAATAATTCAACTTACTTAATTTACTAATTAATCATGAATATTGCTAAATAATCCTAAATATTAATTAATAAATTAATAAATAAAATAGTTAATAACAATCAGATAATTAAATTAGTCAAAATATTAATTAATTAATCAATATAAATATTGGTTATTAAATAAGTACACTAATAAATAATTAATTATTTAATTAACAAATTAATTAAAATAATAAATTAATTACTCAAGTAGCTAATTAAATATTTATTAGAGTGATAAATTATGTAGTACAATTAATAATTTTATAATGAAAATAATATATTATAATATGTAACATATTATGTCTATATAATTTAGTTTTAATTCAATTTATAATTTTAATAAAACTTGAAATTAAACCTTGGAATAACACTATTCCGTTAGAATAGTAAATCCCAAACTATTCCGGAATAGCCGGGAATAGCAATGTTTGACCAGGATAAAATATCCCAACCCTAAAACACCCGTTTGGCGGTATAGCGTGGATAACTTTCGTTATCCCTGCTTTTATCCCCGAACCAAACGGGTTTCATACACATTATGTGTCAATCATGAAAAGGCAGTAACGAATAAAGACAAAAGGAAGGATTAGATAAATATAAATATATCTAAAAGGGATGAATAAATTGAATTGGGATGAAGGGTTAATATTTTCTACGGACTCAATCTTACAAGATATTAGCAAACAAAAATAGCGAAATAAAAACCAATCAACATATGCTTCAACCACAAAAGAAGCTCCATCAAGAAAAAATGCTATGAAGGACTAGATCAAACGTAATCAAGCAATAATTGTTACATTTTTCTGAAAATAGTCTTGCAGAGACAACAATTGCCCCACAATCTGAGATCAATGATCGCAAATCACAGCAAGATCACACACGATTCCAACGTTATGACTACAATAACCAGAAAGGAATCAGATCTCACAATAAGATGGATCTAAAGGAAAAAATCTTTGACGAGAACGACGAATTCGCCAAAAAAGCCTCCATTAAGATCCCAATTCGACGATTCTCTATGGGATTCCTCAAAAAATCGCAAAGGAATCAAACAGATCGCAAGAAAGAAAGGGAATTCTACAAAACACAATCAAAAGACAACCTATCTAATACACTTTATCTAATCGATGAGAACAAGGAATTCGCCAAAAATCTCAATTGAATAGATCCCAATTCGACGATTATCGATGCGATTCATCAAAAACCCGCGAAGGATTCGAACAACGAGCACTCAAACAAGAAATTGAACCACAACACGAGATAACGTTTCAATCAAACGCGCCTGCGGAACGCGACCGATCAAATAGATTGACGAAAACGGCGAATACACCCAAAAAAAAAAAAAATCAAAATCTAACAAGAACACGAGACAGGGGATCAGATCGAGACGCACCTCGACGAAGAAGGCGATCGAAGGCGAAGGAGACGACGAGGAGGAGCAAACCCTAACCCTAACCCTAGCTCCTTCAGATCCGCTCCTCCGAGAATCGGTTCCGAGAACGGGAGATAAGACGACGACGACGACGAGGAGGAGAGCTTTTCGGGGTGGGGACTCGGGCGAGAGGGAAATGGTGATGTAGGTATATTTATATACGCATATTAAAAAAATGGGTTAATTGCATACTGGTCCCCGCAAACATGTTGAATTATAGGTATATTTCTACAAAGTTCAACTTTTATAAATTATTTTTACAAAAGTCCTAATGTATTCAGATATGTTCCTCTTGTTAGCACTCATTAGAGAATTATTTATTTTTTAACAGTGAATTCGTGAAATAATATTTTTGCCTTCACAAATATGTCCCTTCAAAAACTCTAGCTGGTATATGTTTACAAAAATGTCCTCATAAATATTTCTTTTTTCCTTTCTCTTCCTTTTTCGAGCTGCCGGAGCGGGCGGCGGCGGCGACGTTGCGGAGCTTGTCGGAGTTGTGGGCGACGAGGATGAGGCTTAGGCCCGCAGCGACAAGAAAGAGAACGAAGGTGCGACCGATTCGAAGAAAGATGAGGAAAAGGAAAAGGGAGAAGAAGGAGAAGAAAAGGAAGAGGAAAAGGAGGATACGAAGAAGAAGAGGAAGAGGAAGAGGAAGAAGATGAAGAGGAAGAGAAAGAGGAAGAAGAAGAAGGATAAAATTATCAATTTTTTCTATTAATTAATCATAATTAAGTATTTTAATTGTGGTTAACTAAATATTTTTGACGAATCCTAACGGCAGGGACATATCTGAATATAATTGGACTTTNAGTTGTTCCCATCTTATACTTTGATCCATCAATCAAATTAAGCTCGGTGTAATCATGTCATAAGCATGGATGGCTCCTAACACATTCCAAAAGGCTCACAAGTAATATTGTGTGTGTGTGTGTGCGCGTATTTCTTTTTAAAAAAAGATAACTTGTTATCTGTTTCATTCATTAACAAGAGAAATTTAACAACAATACTACAGTGAAAGGGGCCTCTAGAAAGCAAACTAAAAAAAAAATAAAAATAGCAAAGGAGAAAAAACAGAGACAACAAAAATATTGCTCGATCCACAGAATCAATATAAAAGATACTCAGAAAACAAAATGAGAAAGTCAAGAGCTCCAAAGTTAGCTGCAGTGCTCGTCCCACAGATCCAAAAGCCCACGGATACAGTTAAGAACGTTGATTGATCAGATTCGAGCTAAGATCTCGGAAAATAATGCTGTTCCTTTCAAGCCAAGTTGCCCAATAGAAGGCTGCCAGGATGGTCAGCCCCTGCTTCCTTGTGCATTTCTTGTTACTTTGGGGTCAAAAAGCTTGCAGAGGAATTTACAACAGTGACCCTACTGTAGCTTATCCACAGAGATAAAAGAATATGGAGTCACCTTTTCTAAATTTTTTTGGGACCCTTTATATTGCTGCACCACTTTGCTAAGACAAGGAGATTTCATATGTGAAACAGATATTTTAATTTCTTACTATTCCTTTCACACGCCGACACGTGTCGACAATTTGTGTAGTCAACTAAGCAGAGCTTAATTATTGGAACAGGTTTGAGTTCTCCAATTAATATGCTCTATGAACACATGATGAGATCCTATAGGAGGATAAGATGCCAAGATATGATCTAGGTAGGTACAAAGCTTCTGTAGTGCTTGTTGAATGAATTGAGAGATGGTGCCAAGTGCATGGTTGAGATGAGAGACCATTTTTTGATGTAGAGAAGCAAACAATCAATGAGAGACAGCTAAAAGGAGTTAGCTCTTTGCAGGTGTTAAGCATAGATTTGGAGTGTTTGACATGGTTAGGAAAAGGAAGGAGAGTAGTAGAGAGTTCACCAATTAAGATGGGTTCAATTATTAGCTGTAACTCCACTTTTATTGGTTGTAATATGTGATTATAATTCACTGCTAATTATACTTTGATAAAATTTGCATCAAGATATTGGCAAATGAATATTTATTAGTCCCTTGCTTCAACAGGGCTTTGTGAAACTATTTGCTCTACAACATTTAAGCTACTAGGGACCACCGTCGTGTTGTGTATATATATATATAGAGAGAGAGAGCTGGAATACTATCGGTAGCAAATGAACTCTATTGTCATCCATTTATTTTCGATGATGGAGCTTCCAAATCGACTATCGGCACCGTTGAATCTATAGCACTTGAAGTATTTAGAAACCAAATTTTATGTTTTTCCGATAGTATTCTCTTGTCCATCAAATGGATACAAAAATAAATAGCTCAGAATAAATATCCTTTAAAAAGTGATGATAGAAATCCTGTAATCAAGATCGAAAGTATAGATCTTATTCTAAATAGGTTAAAAAATTTTCTAACCAAAATTAAATTGATTCGGATATTTTTACACCGTTAAACGTGAAAATGCCTTGTATCGACCATTAAAATTACAAATTTTGGTATAAATATATATGAGTGAGGCTTTGTAGGCTTCTGGAAGCACGGAACCCTCTGTGCTTTCAAGTCGTTTTCAATATTAGGATTTTCGAATCGACGATCGGTTCTGTTAGACTTGATATGGAGAATTTGAAGTACCTAGAAAATAAATTTGTGATTTTTTGATATCATTCGGCTAGTGATCGAAGGGGCTCAAAATCAATAATTTTAATGGTCGTAGTGAGCCGTTTGCAATTTTAACGATATAGAAATATTCAAATCATGTGAAATTTTGATAGAAAATTTTTTATACTATATAAAACAAGATTAATATCTTTGATCAGAAATTTTAATGTCCTATCGTCACATTTTGTAAAATTTTTATTTTTAGCCATTGATTTTGATTTCCTTTGATCACAAGGCAAATGATATCGAAAAATCACAAAATTTATTTTCTAGATCCTTCAAATACTCTAGATCAAGTCTAATGGAGCCGATTGTCGATTCGAAAATCCCAATATCGAAAACGACTTAAAAATACGAAGGACTCTGTCCTTTCGGAAGCATATCAGCCTCACTCTGATAGCTTATTGAGCAATCTATTTCGTATATATAATTCTATTACATTATTTATAGGTAACTTTGTCTTTATATTTATTTTTACAAAATTTTATTGCTAAAGTCTATCCCAAATAACTAGCCTATTTGAGAGTACAAAATATAGTAAGATATTTAATGCAATATTTTCTCTTATGCATAGGGCAATTAATACAAGAGGTAAAGTGCAGGGAGTTTTCTATATTTGAGCCTAAAAAAATTGAAGCAATGAAGATATATCATGTACCTTGGGGGGAAAAAAATTTGAATTACACTTTACTATATTTTACTTTTGTATTATTTTTATTTGCTATATTAGAGTCCGGCTACTATGCTATCGATAGCATGGAGCGCTTCGTGCTACAAAGTTGTTTTCGATGATGCGGCTTCCAAATCGACGATCAGCTCCGTTAAACTTGATCTACACTATTGAAAGTATTTGGAAACTAAATTTCAGATTTTTTCGATATCATTTGACTAGTGATCAAAAGATCTCAAAATTGACAATTTTAATGGCCGATGTGGTGTGTTTTGAGTTTAACGGTGTAAAACAATCCAAATGCGATGAAAATTTTATAGAAAATTCTTTTCACTATTTAGAGTAAGATCAGTATATTTGATCTTGAATTTAAATCTTTTATCATCATTTTTTATGAGATTTTTATTTTCAGCCATTCAATTTTAGACTACTTGTTTGATAGGTAAATGATATCGAAAAATTATGAAATTTAATTTCTAAATACTTTCAATAGTATAGATCAAGTCTAATGGAGCCGATCGTCGATTTGAAAGCCGCATCATCGAAAACAATTTGGTAGCATGGAGCCCTCCGTGCTACCGATAGTATAGTAACCTAGTTATATATATATATATATATATATATATATATATATAGAGTGAGGCTACTATGCTATTAGAAGCACGGAGCCTTCCGTACTTCCAGCTCGTTTTCGATGTTGCGATTTTCGAATCGTCGATCGGCTCTGTTAAACTTGATCTAGAGTATTTGAAGTACCTAGAAAATAAATTTTATGATTTTACGATATCATTTGCCTAGTGAACGAAGGGGCTCAAAATCAACGGCTGAAAATAAATATCTTACAAAATGTAATAATATGACATTAAAATTTTAAATCAAAAATATTGATCTTGTTTTATATAGTATAAAAAATTTTCTATCAAAATTTCACGTGATTTGGATATATCTACACCGTTAAACTTGCAAACGGCTCACTACGGCCATTGAAATTTGTTGATTTTGAGCCCATTTAATCGCTAGGCAAATGATATCAAAAAATAATAAAATTTATTTTCTGGGTACTCTAAATACTCTAGATCAAGTTTAACGGAACCGATCGACGATTCGAAAGTCGCAAGATCGAAAACGAGATGGAAGCACGGAAGGCTCCGTACTTCCGATAGCATAGTAGCCTCACTCTATATATATATATATATATATATATATATATATATATATATAGAATTAGGCTACTATACTATCTATAGTACGGGAGCTCCCGTACTATAGTGTTGTTTTCGATCTTAGGGCATTCAAATCAACGATCGACACCNGTTTCGTATAGTTCTTGTTTCGGCGATGGATGGATGCGCGTACGCGGGCGGAGACGGTGAGGTTGGCGGGGGAGTTCCTGGCGACGCGGTAGCGGCCGACGGAGAGGGCGCCGCGGCGGAGCTCCTCGGTCAGGCACTTCGCTCGCCCCGAGGGCACCTCCACCACGAGCGCCGACGAACCTTCTAGAACTACGACGACGACGACGACGACGACGACCAGAAGTTTCCGGAGGCGGAGGAGGAGGACGATGGAGTCCATTTTGCTCTCGCATCTCGTAACGCTCTTGGTCGGGGGGCGAGCTTAAGATCTAAGAATCTGCGAAAGCGACGGCCTAGCTGCAGGTTTTTAGACTTTCCAAGGATCTCACGTGACGATCGTTCTGGGCCGACCCATAGTCTCTACCAGACGACACTGGCACGGCACGGCACGACACGGGCACGAATCCGAATCTCAATCCGATAATAATGGGCATCTGGGCTGGGCCGTGTCGTGTTCTAATTTGACATCTAAAATGG
>NW_017890871.1:8659-31551 GCF_001540865.1 Ananas comosus | reverse complement strand
AAAAATCACTAAGAAAACATGATAGCAGAGTGATTCTGACCAAAAACTTTCTACACTCAATTTACCATTTCCCGAGATGAATCTTCGCCCGGTCCTCCGATCTGATAAGATCCCTCAATCGACTCTACTGCAGACTCCTTGCAGCGTCAACGCCATCAACCTTGAAGGTCTCACCGATTCCTCGCATCACGGAATACCACACGTCTGAAATCTCCTCTGGAGCGTTGTAGAAATTGAAGATTGTGGTTGATTAAGCTTTAGAAATCCAATTCTATGTGATTCTGACCTTTAATCAAAACATCTACTTGATTCTCGTCATGATTCTCTGAGTAAAAACAAGAATCAAGGTCGATGTTGATCGTTTTAGAACACTTGTTATTGCAATCCAACCATAAGAAACACAGATAAACTAGTTTTCTGAGCGTTTAGCAACATCTAATGGAAATCTCAAGAGCCTTAAATTTTTAGATGACCCAGCAAAGCTTATTTTATGTTAAAGACTAAAAATAGACTAGGATTGCAAAAAGTCGCTTTTTTAAAAACCTGGTTGTGTCGTCCTCACAGTAGCCGGTCTCTCGAGAGAGACGTCTGAGAGAGACGCGGTCTCGTGCAAGTGAGGAACAGTCCCTGCCTGGCGTGACAAAACACAACAACATTCGGGAGTCGGTCTCTCAGCGAGACGGTCCCTGCTGTGCGCGATTCAGAAATACCAAGGTCGTGAATCGCTTCTCGATCTCATCAGGGGAGCCAGTGCATTCAAGGTTCACGGTGCAGTAGGACCTTAGGGAACCGGTCTCTTGAACTCTGAGATCCGGTCCCATTAAACAAAATAGATACACAAAAAGTTCATAAAGTATTTTAAAAGCCATTCTAAAGCTTCTGAACTTATCCAACTAGGTATATTCAACCACAAATATCTTTTCTTCATACCTTTATTTCGCGCTTCCCGAATGAGTCTTACAGTTCTTCCAAATTTGAAATTTTCTATTTTCAAACCAACTTCTAGGACCATCTAACTCTTCAGACTCCACCCACCCCACAACTTACGAAATTTGCAACCATCAAACATCTTAACAAGTCTCCCGCCTTTTTGGACATTTCGTGACAAACATATATATAAATTCGTACACGATGTCGTTGTCTTCAGTTGTACTACTGCAGAACCACTACCAGAAATAAAATGACAAATCACTAAATATAACCTGGCATGATCATCTCAATAAAGAAAATTACAATTTTCATACTTAATTTACATAACTCTATGATCTTAGACCCATGGAGTCTTGAAGCTTGAATTATTACCCGAGCAAAATATTCTCAAACATAATCAAGATCAAGTATCAAGAATCACACAAAACCTATCAGTCATAGCTCAATAATCAAACAGCTAAAGACTAACTAAACAAAGTTCATCCTAAATCAAAGAGCATCAATCATCACAAGTCTAAATACATCATTATCAAGATCAAAAGCATCATCATCAAACTAAAATATACTAAGCGAAGCTAAGCTAAAAGGCATTCAATCAATCATCAAGAACCACCATCCGTCCATCTTCCCCCTTTTTGTCAGAAAGCGCCAAAAGACAAAAGAAAGGAAACCCGGTAGACTCCTATCGGAAGGCATCCCTGGGGTAAAATCTCTCGGTCAACATCGCTAAATTGTCAAAAATCATATCAATAAGCGCTTCACTCTGCTTACATACCATATCGAATCGCAGCTTGCTCCGCAACACGTTTACTGGAGCTCCTCAGATAGACTGTTTGCTCACGATACAACAGGAAACTGGAGATATCTTTCCTAGAAATGTTCCATAAAGACGTAAGAAGTAGCAGTAGCAGGAGGTGGAGCAGTCAAGAGAGAAACACGTGATACGGTGTGCGAAGCTGCATCCGAGGACTTCACAAAATGTCCGTTCATTTATCCGACCATCATTGACACTGTGCTCATAAGATGTAGCACTGGACATACCAGCATCACGAAAGGTCGGCGAATCCTCACTGATTATCACTGGAAATTGCGCTAGCCTTTCATTTTTGCACAGAAGGTTTTGATGTCTTTTGCCATCCGCGCATATAAATTACACGATTAGAAAAGGAAATATTCAATGTTAATATTTTTGTGCACTCAGCAATATCTGGCCTTCCTAAGAGATACATATAAGAATTATAACGATCCACCTCAGAAATCATTCGTGTTGCGAGAGGCCAAATTGTTGTTAGAAACCTAACGGAATTTAAAGAAGCCGATATCTCGAATTTTGAAATCGTTTGGAAACATAACACCAAATGCCGTTCGACTCGTACCTCGCCGCATCAAAAGAGGCTCATCTACACTATTCCAATCGCGAAGTAGTCGGACCGGCAGCTTGTAGACTACACCACTGTTGCCGTCAGTCTTTGCTTCCCATAACCTACCCGATGCTTATCTGTATCAGGAGTGATGGACTAAGCCAAGCACCAGTACGTGACGTCTTAAATACGTACGGGTCCCGCGTCGTAAGTCCACCTAGGTCGACGGCTGCTCTTATATAAAATCTCTTGACCACTCCAAACAAAAACTCGTTTGCTTTCGGAAAAATCACAAATCTGATTAAGATTTCTCTGCTCAATATAATCGCTGAAGCCCGGCAATCAGCTTCAATGATACTTAGCAACTCCCTAACATCAGTTCTTCATGATACTAGCAACCCAACCATCGTCGCTACTCAATGCACGTGTTCGACGAGTACTTCGACCGTTCAAGTAGATGGCACGATCTCTGTCAGATCTTGTGACGCTTGAGTGCTCAGAACCGGGTTCTCTGAATTCAACACCTGCCGTATGGCGACGATCCGCGTTGACTCAATCGCCTTTTCCTTTGCTTTAGCCACCTTTTCCTTTCACCGTTGCCTTCTCCCAGGTGTCCCTTTATCCTTAGCTTAGCATACCTCGGAAGCAAAAGCCGTCCCAATGTCCGGCCCTCATCCTCCCTCGCCAAAAGTCGCTGCCAGGAGCTATTACGCCTCGTTCATCTTCCCGGATTGCCATACTCATTCGCTCCGTTGTATCTTTGGAGCAGCTGTGTTTCCACGCACCCGCCCAGCCACGCCATGAAGACAACACACAACAAGCCACGAGTCAATTTTCTGAAAAATCACCTGTTAAACATAATGAAATTCTAATATATATAAAAAAGAAAATTCTTAAAACCAATTCCAACACATGTTATGCAAGTGATATAAAGTACTAATCGAGCCTTAGCGGGCCTCAAGATTCATGGAAAATACAAGACAGAACCACTCATGCACAAAATCAGCCAAAAGCAATTTTCCACCGACCCAACTAATCATTGAAAAAACAACTTTGACCTCATCGATAAATCTAACCACAAAATGAATCCAAAAAGATGAAGAAATATTAGAGAGAAATGAAACGGTCAGACCAGATCTAAAACAACGATCGACAGCCTAAAAAGAACGATCATTCATCAAGATCTTTCTAGTAAAATAACACCACAAAAACTGAAATGAACCTAATTTTTGGAATATATCAAATAATAGCAACAAAATCGAAATCTTACCTATTCAATCAATGCAAACCAAGAAGATGTGGTGACAATCCATCTCAAAGACAAAGAGGATGGCAGGGTGAGAACTCTGGAAACGGAAAAGAACCAAAGAATTTAAAAAAAATACAAAAAACCCTACGCATAAGTCCTTTTAGGTCTGGCGAGGTTTTATTTGCATCGAGATTTTTGAGTTTGCCATTTTTACACCTATTCACCCCCCTCTAGGTGTTAATTACCTTTTAGATCCTCGGGATCCATATCTTACACTTCTATCTTTCGGTTGGTGCAGTCATCCAACCTCCAGACCTACCGAGAGGTTGTGGATCGAGCGTTGATTGTGGAGGCAAGAGCGGCGGATTTGCAAGAGCGTCGTGAGAGCTCGGAGAAAGGGAAGGGGAAGAGGCCCGCGGCTGAGGGTGCTAGTCAGACACACTCACAGAGGCCGCTGAGGCACCCCAGGAGCCGGAGCCAGTCGCGAGGACGTGGCTCGACTACCCAGCGAGGAGGACCCGATCGTCGTCAGGCCCCCCGCTGCGTGATCTGTGGCGGTCATCATTACCCACGACAGTGTTCATGCAGCCGGGGCAGGTGCTACTTGTGTGGCCAGGAGGGCCACTTCCAGTCGGACTGTCCGAGGAGTCCAGCGCCAGCGCCATCTTCGGCATCTGCACCAGCATTGCCAGGCCCCAGCCAGGGAACATCTTTGGCGCATCATCAGGCCGGACGGCCGCCAGTTCATCGGCAGGCGGAGGGGTCACGACAGGCACCGAGCGGGCGCATGTATGCGGCCCAGACTGAGGAGGCGGCGGCAACCGAGAATGTGGTCGCAGGTATCATTTTACTTTATGGTATTCGAGTTAGAGCTTTATTTGATACCGGTGCATCGCATTCATTCATTGACCGGCTGTTTGCCGAGTTGCATGGCATCCCACTAGTATCTTTGTTGCATCCGGGATAAGTTACTGTACCCGATCACTCTTTGGATATTCGAGAGTTTTGCCCTAGTTGCCCCATTCGGGTTGGAGATTGGATCATGCCCATAGACTTGTTAGCGTTACATAAACTCGGAGAGTTTGATGTTGTGTTGGGCATGGATTGGTTGGCTAAGTATTTCGCCACTATCGATTGTAAGGATCGAACGGTGACTTTTAGAGAGCCAGGGTAGGCGGAGGTTGTGTACCGAGGATGCCAGAGTTCGCTGTTTGCGATGACGATTAGCTCTTCTCAAGCTCGGCAGTTGATTAGTAGAGGCTGCGTAGCATACTTGGCTACTGTTGTGTTGAGGGGTGCGGATGACGCCCCTAGGATTGAGGATATCCCCGTAGTGCGGGAATTTGGAGATGTGTTTCCAGCGGAGCTTCCAAGCATGCCACCTGATAGGGAGATTGAGTTTGTGGTAGATCTCGTCCCCGGGACTACCCCGATCTCAAAGGCACCCTATAGGATGGCACCAGCAGAATTGAAGGAGCTGAAGGCACAGTTGCAGGATTTTCTGGATAAGAGTTTTGTGTGACCGAGTGTGTCACCTTGGGGAGCACCGGTTTTATTTGTGAAGAAGAAAGATGGATTACTTCGCTTGTGCGTGGACTATCGTGAACTTAATAAAGTCACGGTCAAGAACAAGTATCCATTACAGAGGATTGATGATCTATTCGATCAGCTCCAGGGATCTTGTGTATATTCCAAGATTGACTTGCAGACGGGATATCACCCGTTGAGGATCAGACCTGAGGATCTGTCGAAGACGGCTTTTAGAACACGGTATGGACATTATGAGTTTACTGTTATGCCGTTTGGGCTTACTAATACCCCGGCAGCGTTTATGGATCTAATAAACCGTGTATTTAAGCCTTACCTAGACAGGTTCATCGTGGTGTTTATCGACGACATTTTGGTCTATTCCCGAAGTGATGCGGATCATGAGGAACACTTGAGACTTGTACTTCAAGTGCTTCGGAAAAAAAAGCTCTATGCCAAATTGAAAAAGTGTGAATTTTGGCTTAGAGAGGTGGCGTTTTTAGGCCATTTGATTTCAGGATCAGGGATAGCTGTGGATCCAAGGAAAATTGAAGCTATCAAGGATTGGCCGAGGCCGATGAGTGTGACCAAGATTCGGAGCTTTATTAGTTTGGCCGGCTACTACCGACGGTTTGTTGAGGGATTTGAAAAGTTATCTACTCCCCTCACGAGGCTCACGCATAAAGGAACTAAGTTCATTTGGAATGATGCGTGTGAAAGGAGCTTCCAAGAGTTGAAGCAGCGATTGACCACCGCCCCGATCCTTACCTTGCCGACTGCTGGAGCAGGGTATGTGATTTATAGTGACACTTCCTTTAATGGATTGGGCTGTGTTTTGATGCAGGATGGGAAAGTGATCGCGTATGCTTCTCGCCAATTGAAGGAATATGAAAGAAACTATCCTACCCATGACTTGGAGTTGGCGGCCGTAGTCTTTGCTTTGAAGCTATGGCGCCATTATCTTTATGGCAAGCGATGCGAAGTATATACGGATCACAAGAGCTTAAAGTATTTATTCACTCAGAAGGAGTTGAATTTGAGGCAGTGCAGATGGTTGGAGCTACTCAAGGATTATGATTTGACGATACTTTACCACCCGGGCAAGGCTAACGTGGTGGCGGATGCGCTAAGTCGGAAATCGACTGAGAACTTAGCGATGCTTGTGGTTACTCAACCGCCGTTGATCGAGCAGATGAAGCGGTTGGAGTTGGAGGTGGTGGCTCCTGATACACCTTTGAGGCTGATGACTTTGGTGGTGCAACCTACTCTTATGGAAAGGATTAACTAAAAGCAAGTCCTCGATATGGAACTGCAAAAGATTCGAACTAAGATAGTTGATGGTTGCACCGGTGACTTCACTTTAGACGGTGATGGATTGATGCGTTTTCGCGGACGACTTTGTGTACCGGCGGACTTGGGCGTTAAAGAGGATATTCTTCAAGAAGCACACCGAGCACCGTATGCGATACATCCGGGAGGCACCAAGATGTACAAGGACTTAAAGTTGCTTTATTGGTGGCCCGGGATGAAAAAGGATATTGGTGAGTTTGTTGCTAGATGTTTAACTTGCCAACAGGTGAAGGTTGAGCACCGAGTTCCTGCGGGGAAGTTGCAGAGCCTACCGATTCCAGTGTGAAAATGGGAAAAGATCACCATGGACTTTGTGACTGGATTGCCCCGCTCACAGGCTGGGCATGATGCTATTTGGGTGATCGTGGATAGATTGACGAAATCAGCACATTTCATACCTATCCACACACTTGGACTGGTGAGAGACTCGCATAGGTTTATTTGGATGAGATTGTGCGATTACACAGGGTACCTACTTCTATAGTATCGGATCGTGACCCCCGTTTTGTATCCCATTTTTGGAGGAGCTTACAGGACGCCTTGGGTACGCGCTTCGACTTCAGCACTGCTTTCCACCCCCAGAGTGACGGGCAGTCGGAGCGTACTATACAGACTCTCGAGGACATGCTTCGAGCCTGTGTGATCGACTTCCAGGGAGGATGGTCGCAGCATCTACGAATGGCAGAGTTTGCTTATAACAACAATTATCAAGCAAGCATCAAGATGGCACCATTCGAGGCACTCTATGGACGAAAATGTAGATCGCCACTTCATTGGAGTGAAGTTGGCGAGAGGTTGGCTTTAGGCCCAGATGTGCTCCAGGAAGCAGAGGACAAGGTTTGCATTGCTAGGGAGCGACTGTTGACAGCCCAGAGCAGGTAAAAGAGTTATGCTGACAGGCGGCGACGAGACTTGGAGTTTCAGATTGGAGACCATGTGTTCTTGAAAGTCTCGCCGACTCGAGGGATTAGAAGATTTGGAATCCGGGGTAAGTTGAGCCCCCGATTCAACGGACCGTTTGAGGTTTTGGAGCGTGTAGGCCCGGTAGCGTATCGACTCGCTCTACCGCCAAACCTATCGGGTGTACACAATGTGTTCCATGTATCGGTCCTTCGGAAGTACATCCATGATCCGGCTCACGTGTTGGACGCTACTCCTTTGGAGCTGAGGGATGACTTGAGCTTTGAGGAGCAACCTTTGAAGATTTTGGCTCGCGAGGTAAAACGATTGCGGAACCGTGAGATTCCCTACGTGAAGGTGCTTTGGAGCAACCACGACGAGCGCGAGGCCACTTGGGAGCTGGAGAGCGCACTGAAGGAGCGCTATCCCCATCTTTTCAGATGGAGGCTTGAGGTACTTGTCATTTCGAGTTTCGCGGACGAAACTCCTTTTTAGGAGGGGTGAATGTAACACACTGGACCTTTGCAAATTGCGAGGTTCGAGTGTTTGGAGGTATTTCGAGCTTTTCCACACTGGGTGGAGGGTTGTAGAATGTTTTTCGACCTAAAAAGTTCGAAAACTGAAATTCTGGACAAGTCCTGAGAGTTTTTACTCTCGGGGACCGGTCCCTGGAAGGAGAGATCGGTCCCCCAGTGAGCAGTGTTGCGGCAGCCTTGAGGCAACCGGTCCCTTGCAGGCGAGACCGGTCCCCGAGCGCGCCTTCGCAGTGAGAGACCGGTCCCGCACAGGGAGAGACCGGTTCCCGAACGTTGGATTTTCGGGTTCGCAGCGAGAGACCGGTCCCTGCTGGGGAGAGACCGGTCCCTCTGGGCGAAAATAGCCCAAACCGGGCTGATGAAATTTTGGATTTTTGAGGGACCTAGCTGGTTTTTGTTACAATAGAGAGTCTATATGACCCATCCACTCTCTCCTCTCCTCATTTCTCTTCTCTCAACTCTCTCTACACCCTTGATAGAGAAGAAGGAGAAGAAGAAGAAGAAGAAGAAGGAAAAGGAGAAGAAGGAGGGAAGAAGAAGAAGTTGGAGAGCTACTAGTGGACTTGGAGCATCTTCCTCACCCTCTCTTCTTCCTTGATGCGTGGAGCTTGAACTTGGAGCTTCCTTGAGAGAAGATCTTCACCCTTGGAGCTTGAATTGGAGTTCTCTTGAGGTTGGTTGTTTGTTTCTTCCCTCTAGACCTAGCTTTGGGTAGATTTTGGGGGATGAAACCTTAGAATGGGAAATCTGGGGTTTATTTGGGGCTTTTTGATTGGAGGCTTTTTTTTTCGAGAGCTAATCTTATGAGATTAAGAAGCTTGGTTAGGTGCTTTGAAGGATCTAGCCTCTTTTGGCAACTTTTGAGAGTAGGGTTTCATAGCGCTAGGTAGAGTTTTATGCTTTCATTTTCTTTTTGAGATGTAAATTGAGCTAGTTGATCGTAAATAGCCCGATAAGTATATCTTTCGTCGAGATATACTCTTTAGGTAGATTGAGGCTCGTGACAAACTTCGTTTTGAGACTTTTACGAATACGTAACAGAAAAGCCCCGTGCAACGGTTCAGTGGTTTGAAACCGATAAAGCAACAAACTCAGAGTGAGAAAACTCAGTTGTTAATGTTTTAAAAATGTCGTAAATATAAAAGCATGCATATATATTGTTCATATGTATTATTGTGTCAATTTTTGAATGTTAAATGTCATGTTACATATAAGTAAGATATTTTGACATATATAATTGAGAGCAAGTAAGATTTGAGGATACGCTTTATTGTGTTAAAACTAAGTAAGCATTCTAGATGAAGATTTGAACTTGCCCTATCATGAATGTATTGCATATCTTGCATTTAATGCTATATGTGTCAACCGCGGTCCAGCGGAAGACAATATAGGTGGTGCACAAGCCCGCCGTGTACACCACACCGCAAGATACAAGGCGTCTACAACCATACTAGTAAAGCACTATAATTAACAGGTAAGGAGCACAGATTTTTAAAATTATCAAATCAACCTTATACATGAAAGAAAATTAAATGTACATTTACAAAACCTTAATATACATCTTGTATTCTATAATCTACATAACTGGTGGAGTCGTCTAGTAGACGTCCAAAAGGCTTAGCTAGCCGCGACCCCTCGCCAAAAACCTAGCCTTTCCGGGTGGAAGGCTATGTAAAAACACAACAAAGAGGGCATGTGAGAACTATAAACAATAAGTTTCCAGTGGTAGCGCGAGAGTTGGCGAAGTACACCCTAGGTCAACTGTGGCATGAGTAAGATAGCAAATAGAATACAGCGAGTAATATGCAGATAATACTAAAGAATTAGTTGCAAAGATATGGAAATTATCTACTCATACTATTATTGCTCAACCACGAAATAAAACTAACAATTAGATTGCAGTATAGTTTATCATGATAGATTCTATCATCATTACTTGAACTTTATCAACATATATAGATGTATACAAGATAATTCACCTTTACTGAAATTAACACGATGATATATGTAATTACCTTATTGCCATAGCAAGAAAGAGCCATAATGTCATTCATTATGTCTAGACGAATCATGATGTCCAATTCTTATTTTTGTTCATCACTAAGCTACTTAGATGTCATCTTCTAGTAGGTTCACTCAATAAGTGTTCACTTAAACAAGACATACTAGTAATTTACTAACTCTGTCAGCTAAGGTCAAAGTAATTGACATACACAATTTCCAACGGACTTACAAGGTAAGTTGAGCTGTGCGCCGTGGCTCATGCCCGTGGTAGTCAACTCCCACTCTAGGAATCGAGGCCTCCCCACGGCATTTCGTTTCGACGCGCTCACTTCGTAATTTGGCGAGCATCTGTCGCTAAAGCCTGTTCGGGAGTGCTGGCTTCGGGGGCGGACCGAAGCGTGTGCAAACGCGCACACAACTAGGATTGCAAGTCGCCGTAGTCCACAGTACCAGTCTCACAACAACTAATCATGTTCCTGACATGGAATCTCAAACTCAAGCCCTCCGGAACGCGAGCTTGGGGGGCGCGAACCCGCAAGCAGCTTATCTGGCACATTTCTTAGTGTACGAAAGAGGCATAATTGGCATGTAGCTATAGTCCAGGGTCAATAATCTCAACAGCAATATGTCTGGCTCACATGGATTCTCAACTCGCCAAGGTCGGGCATTGTATGTACCATTACCCAATTCTTATCATAAGTCATATCACACATGTTGTTTCAAGATTTATTCGTATTTTTGGAGTCTTAATATAACTAATACAAGTTAAAGATTTACATCACACTAGTGATTCTAATACAGGCTATACCTGATCAGTTACAACTTCACGCACTCATTACACATATTTGAAGTTGTTTTTGACTAATTGGTTCTATTATTTATGACTCATGGGCACTATTTGTAAGTCCAATATAGAATCTTCTAAATTACTATGACTATAGGCAAAGTATGTTATGCAATATGCCAAAATCTAGCTATTTATTAGATTATATAGCTGAATAATATTCAAAGTTAGTCTATATATGCAAGTTCTAGTTACTCGTACTAGAACATTACATAATAACAGTCTTCATTGTGTTTAGTAAGAACTAAAGGTAATTTTGCACAATGCAAGAAAAACAAGCGATTAAACATTTCTTACTGATTGACTACTATGCCATTCATGGATCTTACAATTAGAATTTCAATTATTTCGACAAACAAAGTTTATGATTTTCAGATATAGCATTATCATAACATATGCAAATACTCAAAAATACTTAATTACATCATTTCCTTTTGTGTTCTTAACAGAGACTATTCATATACCATTGCAACACTAGGAACTTACATTCTATCTCGTGGAACAACCAAGCTAAAAGATTGGCATATGCTCACTACGGGTAGTATTAAGAATCTCAAGTATCTTAACAGGTTAACCGTAGTAGAATGGACAAGCCATAATCTTTCTTACAAGATAATTAAAGAATGCTAATCATTTACAGATACTGATATACATATCAGGGTCAAGATTCTATACCTGGCCATTACAACTATTATCTATACTTCAAAGAATATAATAACTTCAATCAGATGTCAAATGGAGACAAGAGGAAATTCCGAAGCATTTTAGGGAAGGTCGCGACCCACTATATATGGCTAATCCGCACAAGCAGTCGATCCACTCTACTCAAACGGAGTCCAACTTTGTGAAAGAACCGATAAGGTAAGGACGCAACAATTAATTGAAGAAAATTAAAAAAACTCAAACAACTAGACGCCGCAAAATCACTCAATATATACAGAGCACAACACGACACACTCATCTGAGAACAATAAATCAGTACAATGCAAATAGAAATATATTATATATATTATAAATATAATAAAATTTTCAAGTTAAGCTTTAAAAGCTTCTTTACACAAAGATACTGGCCGACAAGCCCCGTTGCAAAGCTCTTTAGGCTGCAAACAATTTGCTAAAACGGATCATATGTCGTCAAATATGCAGAGTTATAGTCGGAAATCTCTTGAAAATTCGTTTTCTACGATTAGCTCGTAATTTAGTGGCAACATTCTAACCTCCCAAGGTACAATTAAGCTCAAATTAAATATTGGGAAACTGGCTAGTGAGCATACATCAAAATTCGGCATCATGACTTCACTAATATCATCGTTTTCATCATCGAATAGAGAGAAAAAAATCATTATTGCCTCGAAGGCTTTACTCTGCCTTGGGATAGAAAGAATCGTACATGCATAAACTACTATCTCTTTGATTGGCTGGTTTTTCTTCAAACCACATTTAAACCGAGTTTGGTAGTCAAAGAATGCGGAACCAACATAAAAACATTAATGCAGTAATCTGGAAACTAGAGTGAACAGCTTGTTACGCTGACTGAGCTTCAATTCAGGCTTCCTGAGAGTTGAGCTGGAAATATCCGTATGGAGTCACTTTCACACTTTAATCATAGCTGGCTCCAATTTAGTCGTCACAAATCAAGTTAGCCGCTAACGAACGGCGAGAAATAGGCGCTAAAATCGACGATTTATCTACTCCGATGAGAGAGAACCTAGAGAGAGAAGTGGGAAAAGGTGAAAACATTCTCTTGAGCTCTAAGCACACTCACACGCAGCTCCGCTGGTCGTGGACTGGATCTGAAATAGATAAGAAAAGAGGTTGAAAAGACCAAAAGACCTTGCTTAAGCGCACGTTTCTCCAGTCTGTTAAGGTCCAAAGGTGAATGGTTTTTTTTGACAGGACATTTCGCAATGCAAGAAAAAATGCTGATTTTCGATTTTTAGCGTCATAATTCTTCGAATTTCTCGCACTTTCTTTGCTCTTAACCTTCAAATCATCTCTAACTTTCAACTTTCTATTAACCCTTTAGAAATATGTAGGTTTAGTAGTTACGATTACCTTTCCTTGCATTCGATATTCCACATTGACAATTTTGAGCATTGCCATTGTAATGAATTTATCTGATGCAAATCTTTTAAATTCCAGTTGCTTTCTCACTTCAATAACGTGTAAACTTATCCAAGGTTCGATATTAAACGTACATAAGTAGGTCAATTTGAAGCATCAACCTCGAACTTCAATTTTTTATAGGCCCCCAAGTTTCGATAATATTACTATAATAGCAATTAGTAACGTCATAGATCAGGTCCAAAGGCCATTCCAACCCTCGAACATGTCAATAGGCCCAGATTCAGTATATTACAATATGCCAATTGTGACATTAGGAATTTTAGAAGCCTAGAGAGGGCTTGAGAACTTGGACTATTTGAGAATTAGGTCAATGTCATAAAGAGGCATTGGGCCCGGGCTATGGTAATCATTGGTATTAATGTTTAAATGAAACATAGAACAAGAGTTGGGCTTGATCAGTGTGATGCTTAAGTGTCATAAAGAGGCACTAAGCAAGTGAGTGTTGGGACATCACTTAGAGACATTGGGCTAGATCCTTGGGATGCTAGTGACCTTGCCATGTTAGAGACATGTGGATAGAGTATTTGAGACAGTGACCTTGCTTGTTTGCCATTTGTGTTCATTCGCACATGCTTGTGTGGGTCGCTCCCCACAAGTCGGCACTCCTGAGTTAGCCTACGCGACTTATGTTCGCTCGTGCGGTGTTGAGAAGCCTACGGGGTCGAGTGGGACAGACACATTCCAAGAGTAGGAATGTTGGGCTACCACAGGCACTTAGACGGCACAAGCTGGACTATCTTGGGTAGGTCCCTATTTGGAAATGGAAACCGACACAATGTTGAGTGTGTGATAATCACTACTAGATAGAGAGTAGTAGTTGGATTACTTGGATTTGCTTCTAGCATAGATGTGGGCAATTGGGTACTCATACATACATGTAGTATGCTAGGAGATGTCGTTTATTGCCTTCGTACATGCATTGTAGTCATGATAAAGTATCACTTTCATAACTTCATGAAGTATCTCATGATATCCCATGTGGCCATGTAGAGGCATAGTATTCATGACAAGATAAAGGTGCATTATATAAATGCCATATGTAATTACAATGCATTAGAGTAGCTTTTAATTATGCTTTCATAAATGCAATTTACTCATTGTTATTATTTCAACTGCTTTTGACTCACCCTTTCTTTTGGGACCTAGTGGTGCGATGAGCTGAGGTCAGTAATTGCCCACTGGGAACTATAAATTATAGTTCTCACGCCCTCTGTTTTATGTTTTCTTTCAGAGCCTTCCACGCCGGGAGAGGCTAGGGACCGTGGGAAGGGCGTCGCTTCGAGTTAGCCCTTCAGCGAGAGACGAGTTTAGGTGGTCTACCTCTCGATGTATTTCTTTTTGGAGAGGTTGAGAGCTATACCAGTGTACTAGAGACCACTCTTTTGTGTACCTTTGAGACTGATATTGTATCACTTTATGGCTACTTTTATTGTTAGATATGTTTCTTTTACTCTGTTTTTGAGGATAGAACTTTACTCGCTCTGATATCATTAGTTGCTATTTATCCTATTTGTTCTATCTCTTGCTTTTACTTTCGCTTTTATTGTAGACGCCTTATATGTGTTGACATATGGCGGGTCTGGGCATGCCCCCGGGAGGGCCTCCGCCGGTCCCGGGGCGTGACACCAATGGTTCATTGTGGCATCGAGGCGAGTGGCTAGTGTGGCTATACGTTCCTAAAGTGGGAATTGGATCATACTCACATGAGTCTTGGCTTGAGGGCGGTAGCTCCCCCTCAAGCGGTGCGTTTCGGAACTGACACCACTGGGAGAGAGGTCTGTAGCATACCGGATTTTAAAATAAGAATAAAAATAAATAAAAATAGTGTGAGATACTATTTTTATTGGACTTATAGAAGTAAAATATAAGTCGGAAACAGCTCGTGCGGAAATCAGAGCGAGAATAGAAGATTTTGAATTTTCTGTGTGAATTGAGGCTGTTATTTTAGCAGAAAATGCACAGTGTCAGAAAATTTCGAAAATCTGGGAATATGTCAGAATTTTTTTTATGAGGCTAGATTTAAAGTTTCATGTCATTCTGACACCCGGAAGGTGAAAAATAAAATCCGACAGTTATCTGGTAAAGATTACAG
This sequence comes from Ananas comosus, assembly GCF_001540865.1. Classification (NCBI taxonomy): domain Eukaryota; kingdom Viridiplantae; phylum Streptophyta; class Magnoliopsida; order Poales; family Bromeliaceae; genus Ananas; species Ananas comosus. The sequence goes on along the minus strand of NW_017890871.1, from coordinate 16,631 downwards.
TTCGGTACAGCTTTCGGTGACCAAACGGGGTCGAAACTGAAAGATTAAAATTTCTTTCGTTAAGTTAAGGAAAACCGAACATGGCTGTCAAATTTCAGCTCAAACGGATATTCAGAGGGCTCCGGCGAAAGATATCAGATTTCGTACTGCCTGAAGTGAATAGTGTATGCTACAATTGGGGTGTTGACTATAAGTAGAAGCTTCTAGTCTTCTTCTTCCTCTTCCCAGCCACCACCACCCCCACAACACCACACGTTCATGGTGGTAGTGAGAGAAATCCTCACTTTCTCTCTCTAAATAACTCTCTCATCTCTCTAGATCTTTCGCCCAAATTCACGGCATTGGCGGAGAACGAGCTTGCGAACGCGTAGGGAGCGACGGATCGAGCTTTCGTGTGCCCGTTGGAGCGGCGTGGTTCCGTCTCGGCATTCACTTTTTGGTAAACTTTTGGGATTTGGCTTAATCCTTAACCTTAAGTGTTCTAGTAGCCTCTAATGAGCATTCTTAGCATGTTGCTCCATTTAATTTGGATTATTTGGAGGTAATTGCATGTTAGGGCTCAAAAATGCGATTTTGCAATATGTGAGGGTTCGATCTAAATTGAGCCTATATAAACCTAATTGCTAGGTTTTCTGACGCGCTGGCGAAGTCGGTTCGGCGATACGACGAGGCTACGCGAAGATATTGAAGAAAAGGCCGATTTGGGTACAGATTGCCGCAGCTCGCGGCGTAAGCTTCCAAAAATCACGAAACCGGAATTGTAGCATCGTGACATCACCTAAAGTCTTGGAGCTAAGAGAGTCGGGGGCACGAAGGGTCGCATGGAGCTCTCGGTGGGTTTGACCTCGCTACAATGAGAAAATCTCATTTATGTGGATTTAAATATCGTAAAATGGAAAATCACGCATTTTCATGAAAGATGCATTATTTGTGAATTTTAGAATGCTTGAAATGCTTATGTTATATACAATGCATTTTCGGACCTCTATGTAGTAGAGAGCTTGCATGTGAGACTTATGCATGGGTTTAGCATTCTAATTGGGACTTGGAATCATGCTCCATATAGTAGACATGACAAAAGTAATATGCCTTGGATATAATCTCATTTGGACATAAGAGAATACATTAGGCCATAAAGTGGCTTTGGACTTGAATAACTGTGAGTTAGGGAGCTAATGTCGTAATGCGACATCGGGCTTGAGCTATGAATGAGTCTAGCAAAGTAATGCCATTGAGAGGCATTAGACTTGAATCATATGTGAATTGTATGTGCATGTTAATATTATGAGAATTATGCTAAGTTGGTAGTTGCATTGGAAAGTGTATGCATGTAGCATTATGAGAACTATGCTATGTTGATAGTTGCATACGGACGCATTGAAACCATATGTTAGTGAATAGATGCATATTAATATTTATATGCATTGTGGAATACATGCTAGGTACATATTAGCAATGTGAGATCATGCTAGAGAGCATGCGTATTAACCTATTATTGATAGGGTAAGCTAATGTCATAAAGAGGCATTGGGCTTGGAATTGGTATATTAAGATAATGTCATAAAGCGACATTGAGCTTGGGACATATATAAACCTAGTAAATAATGCCACAAAGAGGCATGAAAATTGGAACATGCTTGGATATAGTACTGTTCTAGTGTCCTAAAGAGGCACTAGACTTAGTGAATGTTGGAACTTCACTTTGAGACATAGACTAGAACCTTGGGGTTGCTAGTAGCTATTCTATGTTAGAGACATGATGACGAGATCCGTGACATGATGACTATGGTTACTTGCCATTTGTGCTCATTCGCACATGCTTGTGAGGGTCGCTCCCTACAAGCCAGCACTCCGGAGTTGGCCTTTTGCGACGCAGTTCGTGCGTGCGGGATTGAGACGCCTGTAGGGTCGCGTGGGATAGTCTCATTCCAGAGTGGGATGACGAGCTACCACGGGCAGCTAGGTAGCGAGGCGCCTGTAGGGTCGGGTGGGACAGTCTCATTCCTCGAGGGGGAATGTTGGAGCTACCAGCGGCAGCTAGGCGGCATAAGTTGGACTACACATGTGTTGGTCCTGGATGAGATTGAACGATGAACCTTAATCGATTAAATTACAATCACTACTTGATAGTATATCGTAGTTGGATTTAACTGACATTGGGATTTGTGGTACCCTTAGTTGCCATGATAGTACATACTAGATATGTATTGAATTTTGGGACATATTGTATACTTGATAGTATTACTTGTTGCATCACAGCTTACTTGGTAGCCATGATAGAGCATATTTGTTATGTATCGGCATATTCGATTCATGATAGAGTAGATGTACTCCATGTTCTTATCATGTATACTTGTAGCATAGTAGTATAGCATTTCATTATATGCTTTTTTTTCTGCAGTTGTTATTTCATTTTCTACATCTGCTCATGACTTGGGCCTAGTGGTGCATTTGGTGCAGGTCAGTAATTGCCCACTGGGAACTATAAATTATAGTTCTCACGCCCCCTATTTTATATTTTCTTTCAGAGCCTTCAACACCGGGAGAGGCTCGGGATCGTGGGAAAGGTTTCGCCTCGAGTTAGCTATCGAGGGACTTGGTGATAGGTGGTCCACCTCTTTTGTTTTCTTTTGGAGAGGTTGTGAGAGTTTTGTACCTGGTTATAGAGACCACCCTATCTTTGTATCTTGAAATTTATGATGTATTAGTTTACATTCTGCTTTAGCTGTGTTTTTGCTCTGATATCTCTAGATACTTTCTACTTCTTATTCATTTATTCGGTTTTGTTGTAGACGCCTTATATGTGCAGGCATATGGCGGGTCTGGGCACGCACGGGCGGGCCTACGCCGGGTCCCGGGGCGTGACACGAGGCCTATTTGATTTGTAAGCGAAAGTATCATGATTGGGTTTCTTTGATAACTCCAAAAAGTTGGAGTTCGATTGAAGTGTATGGCTTCTAACTTCGCGGAGGGTTACGTTGGCGGCCGACAACGTAACATCGGAAGTTAGTAGTATAAGACACTTCCTTACTTTCGCATGATTAGGGTATTGGTATTTGAGCGGGGTTGCAATAGCGTGGGTTTTCTTAACTTGCGCTTTTATGATGTTGATGTGATGATGCCGACTACATGCTCTAAGTCTGTTGGAGCGGACGACGCGGCAAACTTTGAGGAAGCGGAGACATGCGCTACCTCCGGATCCGGCGAGGTCCGTGAGTTGAGGAGCCAAACTGGCGGCCCTCACTGACTTGGTGATCCAGCAGGCGGCGGCGGCTCGACAGCATGCTGATGCGGCGCACCGGCAGAAAGCACGGATGCAGCGCCTAGATGATCTTCTACTACAGCAGGCGGCTCCCAGGGAGACTCGGGTCCCTACACCACCCCTATTGGTAGAGGCGGTCCCGCCCAGGGTGTCGTCCCCTGCACTCGACACCTCTCGGACGGCACCAGCGGCGGCGCCTCAGGAGAAGGACGTTGTGGCACCATCGCCTCGAGTGCTTGTAGCGGGGGCAGTTTTCCCCGTGATGGTCGATGGAGCGGAGCGCGATCGACTTATGGAGCGTCTCAGTGAGTTTAGGAGATGCGGTCCACGAACCTTCGACGGGGAGAACGTGGACCATTGGATCGTGGAGAAATGGCTTATGCATATGGAGAAGCTGTTTAGGGATACCTTTGTTGAAGAGCGGGACAGAGTATGGCTCGCCACACATCACCTTGACGGTGTGGCCTACCGATGGTGGATGGACATTCAGGACGACCCCCGCACAGATCTGACGGCGATCACATGGAGGACGTTCAAGGAACTCCTACTGGAGCATTACTTCCCTGGCAGCGTCAAGAGGAAGATGGAGCAGGATCTGCGCAACGTACGCCAGGGAGACAGGACAGTGGCCGAGTATGAGAGGGAGTTCTCTCGGTTTCTACATTGTGTGCCCTTCGTTGTTCGGGACGACGAGGATAAGGCCCGCATCTTTTAGCGGGGATTGCGGCCTTCGATCTTCCGGTTTGTTTAGTCTTCCAACCTCCAAACCTACCGGGAGGTGGTGAATCGCGCGCTCATCGTGGAGAGCGGTGCGGCAGACTTGCAGGAGCGCCGAGAAGGCTTGGAAAAAGGAAAGGGCAAAAGGCCTGCGGCCGAGGGTGCGAGTCAGACGCACTCTGGGAGGCCGCCGAGACATCCCAGGAATAGGAGCCGGTCGCGAGGACGGGGCACATCAGCACAACAGGGAGGATCTGAGCATCGTCAGACTCTGAGCTGCGTGATCTGCAGTGGTCGTCATTACCCACGGCAGTGCTCGCAGAGGCAGGGCAGGTGTTACTTATGTGGCCAGGAGGGTCACTTTCAGTCGGACTGCCCGAGCGGTTCAGTACAAGCGCCCTCTTCAGCATCGGCACCAGTTTTACCAGGTCCCAGCCAGGGGAAGCCTTCCGCTCGCTACCAGGCCAGGCAGCCACCTATTCAGAGGCAGACGGAGGGGTCCCGACAGGCCCTGAGCGGGCGCATGTATGCGGCCCAGACCGCGGAGGCGCCAACAGCCGAGTTGGTGGCTACAGGTATCAGTTGTTTTGTGACATCCGAATTGTGCATTGTTGGATATCGTTGCATTATTTGCATCCCTCGATCGGCTGTTTGCCGAGTTCCATGGCATCCTATTAGACTTGTTGCATCCGAGACGCGTGTTTCTACGACTACTCCTTGGACATTAGAGAGTCTGCCCCTGTTGCCCTATTTGGGATAGAAGGAGGTTGTGTACCGAGGATGCCAGAGTTCACTATTTGCGATGACTTTCAGCTCTCTTGAGCTAGGCGGTTGATTTGCGGGTTGTGGGTGGCATGTTTTCCTATACTTTGTGAATCTCACGATGATTGCATTAGTTGCATCCCTTGATCGGACGTTCGCCGGATAGTTCTTGGAGACGACCGTGCCTGAACCATTTGTGGACTATGGAGCCTGGGCCCTTTGGGCAGGCGCAGTCAGCTATGTGTGACAGCGGCCCGGTACCTACGAGTAGAGCAGAGTTTGGTCAGGATGGTAGTCCGAGCGTAGACCCTGGAGCGTGGAAAGCCACGTGTTGGATCGTGAGATCGATCCCTACCATGTGAGATGGTTTTGTGCGCCAACAAATGGATTGGCCTTACTTGGTGTAGAGTTTTGTAGGATACCTTGTACCTTTGGTCTTGCGGGCCGACTTGACTCGCCTTGAGATTTTAAGCACGAAATAGTGCGTTTTGAGGATTTATTTTCGCTGGTTGAGTTGACTATCTCCTTACCTAAAATCGGGTAACTACCGAGGAGGATAGTATTTGTGGCTCATTAGAGCATGTTTTGTAGGACAACGACATCGGGTGTTGCTTGGGGGACGACCCGTGCCTGGACCATTTGTGGACTATGGAACTTGGGCCCCTGGGGCAGGCGCAGTCAGCTGTGAGTGACAGCGGCTCGATACCTACGGGTAGGGAAGAGATTTTGGTCAGGACGGTAGTTCGAGCTTAGACCAGGGAGCATAGAATGCCACGTATTGGATCTTGGATAGCCATGTGGAATCTAACGATAATGCTCTTTGGAGGACTGAAGGTGGAGATGTGCCGGAGTGTGCCATCGCCCACAACTACTGTATCTTTCATCACAATAACAATTTCTTGTTTGCTCACCGTAGGTTTGTAACTTACTATTGCTCACCGTAATTACATCACATTTATTGTGATCTCGAGCTACCTGGATTCCTATCCACCTAGGGAATCTTTTACGGAACACTTGTTACTTAAATCTTTTGATTTATCGTAACGTACTTACAGCCCTTGGCTACTAAGACGCTATCAGCAACTGGGATCACATCCCGCAGGAGTGAACCTCTCCTAAGCTAACCCAATAACTGAGATCAACATCTCGGAGGAGTGAACCTCTCCTATCTAGATCGAGTGTCAGACGCAAATCCTACCATATCGGTAGGTTAGGGGTGTACCTCCCCTAACAGCAGCTCATGAGGCCTCACAGCACGCTGATCCTGGTGAACCTCCAGGCTTGGTGTACCTCCAGGCGTCTGCCAGGGCCCGAACCCACGTGAACCTCGAGGGAGGGGTGAAATACTAAACTTCCACTCAGTACCCGGAGCGGTGTCTAACCCATTTACTTTTTCCAATTTCCAAATAATTACAGTAACTTGTAATGATAAGCTTGTACCTAGCTTTAACAATCGTACCATCGTTTGGAAATAATATACTACGTACGTAAGTATAAGTACTAATATCCGTATCATCGTATCAAAAGGATGATAGCGTAAATGTCGAAAGTCTATGTATAGATAGATAGACAACAATGAACACGGGTGAACCTGGATCACCCCTCTAGCCGTCTCAGCCGCCGGCTCGGGTGACCCTTGATACCTTCTATCAAGAGTGGGATGAGATAAAGGTCACCATCCAAGTCCCGACGTCTCTCTCCTGGCGCCGTTCCCGTAGCGCGGGCTAGTCACTCCGGCACCATCACATCATCGAAAGGGAAAACGTAATCATGGGGATACATAACTCTCTCTAAGTACATCCACTCCAACCTCTCGATACATAAAACTCCTAGTTTACATTAGTGAAACCTCTTACTACATTTCCATTTCTTACATTGATAACATTATCAATCATTTCATGAGACAAATAAAGTGAGCATATAGAACACCTAATGAACGGGAAGAACAACAACCGTGACAAACACGGGAGCAACTTACACATACAAATCTTAAATTTCAGGACCCATTTAAGAACATGTGTAAGGACAGCAACTCGGAACCCGCCTGTTCCTTCCACGACAGGCAAGCCGCCAGGCGGCGGCGCCGGCTCGGCACGGTTTAACCATCACCAAAGCCCCGCCCCGCACTGTGGAATGTATAACGTTTTAGGGTAAAAACTCGGGATTGTACATTAATGGAGGTTTATTAGGTTTAATTAACCTCGTTGTACGATTCTTACGAGTAATCTCCGATGATCTTGTGAAATCCAATTCCTAATTCGGTTTAGGGTTTTCAAATGGTTTTTCACTTGCGGCTCTGCTTCGTGCGGCGAGGTTGCCCGTGTGCTTTCGAGCTAGGCAGCGAGGGTTGCGCAAGCGTTCGAGCAAGAGGCGGTTGCGGCACTTAAACCCGCTTTCTAGATCTCTCTACTCTCTCAATAAATCTCTCTCTTTCACTCCTAAAGAGAGTGATGGTGGTACTTGCACACCACAACACCCCCACCACCACCGACACTTCTCCTTCTTCTTCTGATCTTCGAAGATGAATATCAGTTGTGGGGTTAACATCATATGTGATAAGTGAAGTCTGTCATGCTTTAGATTATAGAAAGCGGCTCGGGAGACTTATAGGCAAACTCGACTTTAAACTGTCAGTACAAGCCAAAAAGAACTGAATAGCTTTTTTTAAAATTAGAAAGTCAAAGCTGGGGTAAACCAGTGGCTTTCGACATGGCTTGACATTAGAAATAGTCTATTGACAGTCTAAAATAAAAAGTGGAAGGCCCACAGTCTTACTGTACTTTGAAATTTATATCGGAGTATTTTTATTAAGACTGTATAAAGGTCTAAAAACCTTAAAAGACTGTGACACGTAAAAGATGATTTTATTGTCGGAGCTAAGTGTGTCTTTTAAGTTTTAGAAGACAAGAGCGAGGCTAAAGGCGTGCTCGGCAAGGGCTGAATATAAAATGAAGATATTCAGGTTATTTTTATCATAGAGTGTGATAAAAATAAATAAAAATAAGAATAAAATTTTAGGCCATACGATGTAAGAGGTGGGGAATTTTCTCAAAGCAGGAGCTTTGAAGTTAGTGTAGAGTTGAGCTGGATAGCTCGGTAACTCCTGTAATCGTATGAAGAGGGAACCCTTGTGTGAGACTAAGCTAGTGGCCGTAACAAATCTTCATTATAGTGTCCACGAAGCGAGGGAACACTCACGAGATTAAGGTGTACCTGAAATCGAAACGGCAC
>NW_017890871.1:930-7415 GCF_001540865.1 Ananas comosus | reverse complement strand
CAGAGATTCACCGTAAAATATCAAACGATTAAGGTTCACGGAGAAATACTGTGAGAACACGATGCTCAGGGTTCGTACCGTAATTATACAAGTACTACGTATCAAGTGAGTTAAGATCGTACCTCTGTACAAGAGTTGAGCGTTTTGTTTCGTGATAGGTGTTACGTACGTTAGATGTGTATATCGAGATGATATACCTCATGTTTAAAATGCTATGTACTCCGTACGTATAGTTCACAAGATTTTAAGTATATTTAGTACAAACCGTACCTATACGTAAGTTTTTATGAAATGTTTTCCCAATCTTCCGTATCCCCAGTAAAACGGGGTAAAAGTACTTCAGTTTGGTTGGCTTTCTTAGCTGAAGAAGCAAAGCGGCTTGCTTCTATAGGTGGTCGAGGGATCATGGGATCTTTGTAGTTTTTATCCCAGTGGGTTTGCTTTGCTTCTCGTTTATCGAGTTAGTGATTGGTTGAGTTCGATCCCAACCCTTTTTGAGTGGAGTTCACTTTTTGGGAGAGATTTAGGAGTTTACCTTCCATCTCCAGAAGGTTAGATTGGATATATTTCCAAGGTTTGGGTAGTTTTCTCTAGTTCTTCGGAGTTTAGGTTTTTGGGGTTTTATTTGGGATTTAAGGTTTTAGATCCCAAAGTAGATCTTTTTGGATCTTTTTGTACATAGTTTACCCCTAATATTCGATGGTTGGAGTTCTCTTCGAGGTTAGGTTCGAGTTTTGGTTCATCCCAACTCCAAACTAGGAAGTGTTTCGAGGTTGACGTTCACGTTTCGGTGGTTTCCACTCTTTACTCCTTCTTCCACTACGAGGTTCCGGAGATATGTTCGAGAAGAGGAGAAGAAGAGGAAGAAGAGGAAGGGAAAGAGAGAGATCTTGGTTTTCTTTACCACTTCACTCTTCTCCTCTTCCTCCTCACCGGTATATTCGGAAGAGAACATTGTTTTAGGTCGATCCGGGGAGTTTTTCAGGTTAAATGTTGTCGGGCCTGACCCGTCAAAGGCGGGTCCCCCTGGCCAGAGAGGGGTCGTCCCTGGCCAGAGAACGACGCTTGGGCTTTTAGGTCGCAAGCCCTTGGCCAGAGAGGGACGCGCCCTGGCCAGAGAGTGACGCTTCTGCGCGAGCCCCTGGCCAGAGCGGACGGTCCCTGGCCAACGGAGTCCGACGGAGTTGTGACAAGTGACCCCCTGGCCAGAGAGTAAGGTCCCTGGCCAGGGGCTCTCATTTTTGAGAGTCCTGAGACGGTTTGCAGAGCTCTAGCTTGAAAATCTGGCCATATGGTAGCTGCCGGGAGGTGGTTCACACCTTTTCAAGCCTTATGTGTAGCTTGTGAGCTTGGAACGTTAAACGTTTCCAGGTCACACGATGTGAAGGAAGCGTTAGCCACTCAAAAGCAGTTGGGATTGGGATATACGAATTTCTAACTTGAATCGCAGCAAACAGAGCTGATCTACTGTGAACAAGAGCATGGAAATCCCATGATCCTCCCACCACCTGCGGAAGCAGCACCGTTCGCTCTCGGAAGCAACTGCTGCCACCCAAACCGAAGGAACTTTAGCCTCCTTTAAGGAGGATTCACCAATTTACGAAAGTAAGAGAAGTTTAAGTACGTATAAGTACAAATCATCGTAAATACCCTTAAAACTTACGAACCTTGAGTATATAATACGTAGTTCTTTCAATGAGATATATCATCTCTCTGTTTACACGGAACAATTATACGTACGCTGCTTATAAGATACTCTACTATCCTTTATTTCAAAGTACGAAGCTAAAACTGATCTTTAATATTCAAGAACTTGAATCATAAGTACAACCCTGTTTTACTCGGTATCACAGTATTTCTCCGTGAACCTGATCTCTTAATAATTTGACGTTGTATCTCTGAACTATTATCCGGTGTAACTGTTGTTGATATAAGGTATAAACTCTATACTACTTTATCACTGAACCGGTGCTCCTGTAAACGATATATGGTACAATGACTTGTACTCATGATGATAGGCCATTGTACATCTGCTTTATATTCCATGTTAGAGACATGATGACATAGAGATAGACCTTTGGGACTTTCGATTCATTCCATGTTATTAGACATGAGGACTTTGTACTTGCGACAGATCGTTTGACTACTTGCCATTGTGCTCATTCGCACATGCTTGTGAGGGTCGCTCCCTACAAGCCGGCACTCCGGAGATGGCCATCGCGATTCATATTCGCCGTGCGGGATTGGGCGCCGAAGTGGATTGCCGTGGGACAGGCTCTTTCTTAGGGTGGGGATGTTGACTATTACGGGGCCATTAGGCTCGGCACCGGCCATACAGCCTATGGGTGGGTCTCAGGGCCATAGACAGCCTTCGGGTGGGTCTCTTCAGATTTGACTTGAGTATTCATCATGACATATGGACAGATGATGACTTAGAGCATTACTTGGACACTGACTAGAATAGTAAACCACGGAACTTTACTATTTCGCATTGTGAACATTATGCTTTGTTGGAGGTTTCTACTTCATGCATAGTTGCTTTCATACTTATTCTATTTATACTAAGTAGAGTTATCATGTTGTAGTAAGTTACCTTTTTTACTTGCCTTTCGCTTCCCTACATGTATAGTCACTGACATCTTTTGCAGCGTTGGGCCTTGTGGTGCATTCACTGAAGTCAGTAATTGCCCACTGGGAACTATTTTTAATAGTTCTCACGCCCCTGTTTTATGGTTTACTTTTCAGAGCCTTCGGCACCGGCGGAGGCACGGGATCGCAGCAAGGGTGTCGCGTAGCTAGCTCGCGGAGAGTTTCCGTTGCCTAGGTGGTTTACTCCTCCTTTTTATTTTTTGAGAGAGTGTGAGGCTTTTGTGTCCATGTATAGAGACCACCTGTGTACCTACCTATAGCACTTGTATTTGGGATCCCTGTTGTACTTACTTTATGTTTCAATCAGTGGATTTACAGTTTTATCCTTATCCTTTGTTGTAGCATTTAGACAATTATTATGCTCTGATACTCCTAGATGTCTCTTACTATTGCTATTATTATTGTTGTTTTTAGACGCCTTATATGTTGTAGACATATGGCGGGTCTGGGCACGCGCCGGGCGGGCTTCCGCTGGGTCCCGGGGCGTGACAGTTTAATTTGGTATCAGAGCCTAGGGTTGAGTCTTAGGGGACCTAGCAAACCTTAGGCCGGTTGGACTATAGGAAATAGGCTCGTGAGAGACGAGGTCTATCCAATTTGTGAGCGGAAGTATCATGATTGGGTATTATAATAACTCTAAAAAAAGTTAGAGTTGATTGGAGTGTTTGGCTCCTAACTTCGCGGAGGGTTACGTTGGCGGCCGACAACGTAACATCGGGAGTTAGTGGTGGATAACACTCCCTTACTTTTGCATGATTTGGGGTTTGTCCTTGAGCGGGGATACGATAGCGTGAGCATTTCTAACTTACGCTTTTATGATGCTGTAGTGACGATGCCGATTACTCGCTCCCAATCTGCCGGGGCGGACAATGTGGCAAACTTTGAGGAGGTCGAGACCTCCGCTACCTCCGGATCCAGCGAGGTCCGTGAGTTGAGGGGCCAGCTTGCGGCCCTCACTGATTTGGTTACTCAGTAGGCGGAGGCGGCCCGACAGCAGACCGAGGCGGCGCGCCGACAGGAGGCGCGGATGAAGCGTCTGGAGGACCTACTGTTGCAGCAGGCGGCAGCTTCCAGGGAGACGCAGGGCCCTACACCGCCGGCACCAGTTGTGGACGTTGCGCCGAGGGCGCCGTCCCCCGCGCCCAGTTCTTCGCGTGCGGCGCCTGCGGCCGCACCCCAGGAGGAAGTGTTGGTAGCACCGCCTGTGCAGAGGCCCCCGGTTGGAGCAGCATTCCCTACCTTGGTTGAGGGGGCGGAGCGGGATAGACTGATGGAGCGCCTCAATGAGTTCAGGAGGTGCAGTCCCCGAGTCTTCGATGGCGAGAAGGTCGACCACTGGATCGTGGAGAAGTGGTTGATGCATATGGAGAAGCTCTTCCGCGACACCTTCGTGGAGGAGAGGGACAGAGTTTGGCTCGCCACTCACCACTTGGACGGCGAGGCCTACCGCTGGTGGTTGGATTTTCAGGAGCACCCCAGCACTGACTTGGCATCTATCACTTGGACGAGGTTCAAGGAGCTTCTTCTGGCGCACTACTTCCCGACCAGCGTCAAGAGGAAGATGGAGCAGGATTTGCGCAGCTTGCGCCAGGGTGACAGGACCGTAGCCGAGTACGAGAGGGAGTTTTCTCGGCTTCTGCATTGCGTGCCCTTCGTCGTGCGGGACGACGAGGACAAGGCCCGCATCTTCGAGCGAGGGTTGCGACCGTCGATCTTCCGGTTTGTGCAATCCTCTAACCTCCAAACCTACCGGGAGGTGGTGGATCGCGCGCTCATCGTGGAGAGCGGCGCGGCAGAGGTCCAGGAGCAGCGAGAGGCTAGGGACAAGGGTAAGGCCAAGAGGCCTGCGGCTGAGGGTGCGAGCCAGACGCACTCTAGGAGGCCGCCGAAGCATCCGAGGAGCCAGCAGCGTGGACGCGGCTCAGTAGCGCATCGAGGAGGATCCGATCGGCGCCGGCCTTCCCCGTGTGTGATCTGCGGTGGTCCCCATTACCCACCGCAGTGTCCACAGCGGGCGGGCAGGTGCTTCCAGTGTGGCCAGGAGGGCCACGTCCGTACCGAGTGCCCGAGAGGTTCGTCACCGGCACCGTCGACTGCATCGGCACCGGCTCTACCAGCCGTCAGCCACGGGACTCCGTCGACACAGTACCAGCCTGGGCGGCCACCCGTCCAGCGCCAGAGCGAGGGATCTCGACAGGCCCCGAGTGGGCGCATGTATGCCGCTCAGACCGAGGAGGCGGCAGCAGCCGAGGATGTGGTTGCAGGTATCATTTTACTTGATGGCATTAGAGTTCGTGCTTTATTTGATACCGGTGCATCGCATTCATTCATAGATCGGCTGTTTGCCGAGTTGCATGGCATCCCGTTGGTTTCTTTGTTGCATACGGGACATGTTGTTGTACCCGACCACATTTTGGATATTAGAGAGTATAGCCCCAGTTGCCCTATTCGGGTAGGAGATTGGATCATGCCTATAGATTTGCTAGCTTTGCGCAAGCTGGGGGATTTTGATGTGGTCTTGGGCATGGATTGGTTGACCAAGTATTATGCCACGATTGATTGTAAGAATCGCACGGTTACTTTTAGAGAACCTGGGCAGACCGAGGTGGTATTTAGTGGATGCCGGAGTTCGCTGTTTGCGATGACGATCAGCTCGTCTCGAGCTAGGCAGCTGATTAGCAGAGGTTGCGTAGCCTATTTGGCTAGTGTTGTGCTGAGGGGCGAGGATGACACCCCTAGGATCGAGGATATCCCGGTGGTGCGGGAGTTCCAGGATGTGTTTCCAGCTGAGCTACCGGGTATGCCTCCTGATAGGGAGATTGAGTTTGTGGTAGATCTCGTCCCTGGGACTACCCCAATCTCAAAGGCACCCTATAGGATGGCACCGGCAGAGCTGAGGGAGCTGAGGGCACAGCTGCAGGATTTGTTGGACAAAGGCTTCATTCGACCGAGCGTTTCACCTTGGGGAGCACCAGTTTTGTTCGTCAAGAAGAAGGACGGATCACTTCGCCTTTGCGTGGATTATCGTGAACTCAACAAAGTCACGATCAAGAATAAGTATCCGTTGCCGAGGATCGACGACTTGTTTGATCAGCTTCAGGGATCATGTGTGTATTCCAAGATCGACTTGCAGTCGGGATACCACCAGTTGAAGATTAAACCCGAGGACGTTCCAAAGACGGCTTTTAGAACACGGTATGGACACTATGAGTTCACAGTTATGCCGTTTGGGCTGACTAATGCCCCGGCAGCTTTTATGGATCTGATGAACCGTGTCTTCAAGCCTTACCTGGATAGGTTCGTCGTGGTGTTCATCAACGACATTTTGGTCTACTCTCGGAGTGATGCAGATCACGAGGAACATTTGAGGATTGTACTCCAAGTACTTCGGGAAAAGGAACTTTATGCCAAGTTGAAGAAATGTGAATTTTGGCTTCGAGAGGTAGCTTTCCTTGGACACTTGATTTCGGGATCGGGTATAGCCGTTGATCCCAAGAAGATTGAAGCAATCAAGGATTGGCCGAGACCGACGAGCGTCACGGAGATACGGAGCTTCCTTGGATTGGCCGGTTACTACCGGAGATTTTGTAGAGGGTTGCTAAGACTGTTACGCCCCTCCCGAGGCTCCGCACAAGAAGTCAGTTCAATTGAGAATGAACGCGTTGCCGCAGCGCAAGCTTCCAAAGAGTTGAAGCAGGAGATTGAACGATGCCCAATCTTGACCTACAGGTAGCTGGAGCAGGGGGTATGTGTTTATGTGATTGCTTACTTAATGGTTTGGGCTGTGTAATTATGCCAGGATGGCAGGTGATTCGGTATGCATCTTCTTTCTTCCG
>NW_017890871.1:0-905 GCF_001540865.1 Ananas comosus | reverse complement strand
TCGCTGTTTGCGATGACGATCAGCTCGTCTCGAGCTAGGCAGCTGATCAGCCGAGGTTGTGTAGCTTATTTGGCTAGTGTGGTGCTGAGGGGCGAAGATGACACCCCTAGGATTGAGGATATCCCGGTGGTGTGGGAGTTCCAGGATGTGTTTCCAGCTGAGCTACCAGGTATGCCTCCTGATAGGGAGATTGAGTTTGTGGTAGATCTCGTCCCTGGGACTACCCCAATCTCAAAGGCACCCTATAGGATGGCACCGGCAGAGCTGAGGGAGCTGAGGGCACAGCTGCAGGATTTGTTGGACAAGGGCTTTATTCGACCGAGCGTGTCACCTTGGGGAGCACCCGTTTTGTTCGTCAAGAAGAAAGACGGATCACTTCGCCTTTGCGTGGATTATCGTGAACTCAACAAAGTCACGATCAAGAACAAGTACCCGTTGCCGAGGATCGACGACTTGTTTGATCAGCTTCAGGGATCATGTGTGTATTCCAAGATAGACTTGCAGTCTGGATACCACCAGTTGAAGATCAAACCCGAGGACGTTTCAAAGACGGCTTTTAGAACACGGTATGGACACTATGAGTTCACAGTTATGCCGTTTGGGCTGACTAATGCCCCGGCAGCTTTTATGGATCTGATGAACCGTGTCTTTAAGCCTTACCTGGATAGGTTCGTCGTGGTGTTCATCGATGACATTTTGGTCTATTCTCGAAGTGATGCAGATCATGAGGAGTATTTGAGAATTGTACTCCAAGTACTTCGGGAAAAGGAGCTTTATGCCAAGTTAAAGAAATGTGAATTTTGGCTTCGGGAGGTAGCCTTCCTTGGACACTTGATTTCAGGATCAGGTATAGCAGTGGATCCCAAAAAGATTGAAGCAATCAAGGATTGGCCGAGACCGACGAG
>NW_017890870.1:30031-31575 GCF_001540865.1 Ananas comosus | reverse complement strand
AACTATTAGTAAGTCCTCTCTAGTAACATTTACACTTTAATACCACTAATTTGTAACAATTACAAATTAGTCCAATTATCAACATATTGACAATTAGGTCCTCCGGCGATTCAATAATCGCGATCTAGCTATCCGATCAATCACAACCTGTTATGTGTGTGACCCCATAGGTTCTATTCTATCTGGTAGTGAGATATATTTTGATCACTATCAACAATATCACTGAAACTCTTTTCAGTGGATCGAAACAATTCCAACTCAGCCCAATAAGAATTATCGATCATCAAGATAATTCTCATGAGTCTCACCATCCACCAGTGACGCCTAGCAGCATGTAGTGGCATTCCAGTAGAATGGAATACTGAACCTCTTGGTGCAGTTACCGTGTGATACAATCCTTCTATCATGAGTCCCGACTTGACGGAGGTTATGGAATAACTCGTCAAACCCCATCGTCTGTCATATGTTAAATTTATTCGACTCGAGTTTCTAATATCGGAAACCCTTTTCCGCTATTTATTCTGCCCTTGACAAGGTCTTCTAAACTCGGTCTCATAAATCACATAGGACTAACACCCCTATCTACCAAGGGAGATAGATTCTATCTAAGTGCGCACCCTATTCCTACAATGAACCTACTGCAGCCAACATGCACCGCAAGGACCCGAATGGCTAGGGACCAAGTGTATGTACAGTCAAACTACAGTAACCTCATTGTGAATAGCCGAGGCACCGCAGGTCAAAGGACCAGTCACACTACTGCAACAATTGAGTAAGTCACTGACGAGTGAGTAGACATCCAAGTGACTTCTCGCGTTGGTCACGCTCGGTACCCTTGTTCTCTAACAACCACCTGCATATTCGCTTCAGTGTCCCCACACTGTCGACTCGAAACTCGTCTACCCTGAAAGGGAAGCGACTTATGCACCAATCTCATCGGATCAATCACCGTCCCCGTGATGATCCATTGAACGGGAGCATTTAGGAATTAATCACCAATGACACATGTCTCAAATTCTCAACACTTAAGAATATATGTCATCATCTTATTAATTCCTTGGACGATTCATGGACACATACACAACATGAATGGAAATAAAAACCCAAAGTTATTCATAATATTTTAAAATCAAATACAAAATTATGTCCTAGAAAGAATACATGTGTCGGTCTGGTTGGCTTCTAGGGCATACATCTAACAGTAACAACTAGTGATATCAGAGCGAGCAAGGTTTTATCATCTAAGCAAGAGTAGAGAAAGCATAACTAAACAATAAGGTAGTACAAATAATATCTCCTCAACAGGAATACAAGGATCCAAAAGAAGGGTGGTCTCTCTACAAATACAGGTACAACTCACAACCTCTCACAAAATAAAACTACGAGAGGTAGACCACCTATCAAATCGTCCTCAAAGGAAGCTAGCTCGAAGCAACTCCCTTCCCGCGGTCCCTAGCCTCTCCCGGCGTGGAAGGCTCTGAAAGAAAACACAAAACAGAGGGCGTGAGAACTATGATTTATAGTTCCCAGTGGGCAATTACTGA
>NW_017890870.1:9600-28419 GCF_001540865.1 Ananas comosus | reverse complement strand
AATGAGAGAGGGAAGAGGAGGAAATGGCTAATAAGCCCATCTAGTGTAACAAAATCCGGAAAGGCCCCTCAAAAACCCGATATTGCATCAGCCCGGTCTGGGCAGTGTTCGCCCAGAGGGACCGGTCTCTCCCCAGCAGGGACCGGTCTCTCGCTGCGAACCCGAAAAACCAACGTTCGGGAACCGGTCTCTCCCTGCGTGGGACCGGTCTTTCTCTGCGAAGGCGCGCTCGGGGACCGGTCTCGCACGCCAGGGATCGGTTGCCTCAGGGCTGCCGCAACACTGTTCACTGGGGGACCGGTCTCTCTTTCCAGGGACCGGTCCACGAGAGTAAAAACTCTCAGGACTTGTCCAGAATTCCAGTTTTCGAACTTTTTAGGTCGGAAAACATTCTACGACCCTCCACCAAGTGTGGAAAAGCTCGAAACACATCCAAACACTCGAACCTCGCAATTTGCAAAGGTCCAGTGTGTTACAGTGAGCTTCTAGAAGAATGTCCTCTTTAATTCCCGACACCGCCGGCACACAAATCCGATCGCGAAATCGAAACAACCCTTGATCATCCACAAGAAAATCATCCGTATAACCATTAACCATTTTAGCACGAATTTTTTACAATTCCATGCCGTGAACTTGCTTTTCTTTTATCCTTTCCAACAAGGTAGGTTGCACTACTAAAGCCATCAATCTCAAGGGTGTATCAGGAGCCACCACCTCCAACTCCAACCGTTTCATTTGTTCAATTAACGGTAGTTGTGTGACTACAAGTATCGCCAAATTTTCGTTGACATCCAGCTTAGAGCATCCGCTACCACGTTAGCCTTGCCCGGGTAGTAGAGAATCGTCAGATCATAATCCTTGAGCAGCTCTAGCCATCTACGCTATCTCTAATTCAACTCCTTATAAGTGAAAAGATACTTTAAGCTCTTATGATCCGTGTACATTTCACACCGCTCACCATATAGGTAATGACGCCATAACTTTAATGCAAAGACTATGGCTGCCAACTCTAAGTAGTGGATAGGATAATTCCTTTCATAATCCTTCAACTGGCGAGAAGCATACGCGATCACCTTTACATCCTGCATTAAGACACATCACATGTAACACACTAAACTTTTGCAAATAGTGAGGTTCGAGTGTTTGATTTGTGTTCCGAACTTTTCCACACTTCGTGGAGGGTCGTGGACAGCGTTCCGACCTATGGTTCGAGTCTCGAGAATTGAGGTTTAAAACTTGGCACCAAAACCCAAAAAGTTAGATTATTGGTGTGCTCTCGGGTAGCTTTCAGCAGGCTGTGTACCAGTACAGGGTTAATGGCTGTACCGGTACGGGGTGATGGTTGTACCGGTACGCGGGGCCGTGTACTGGTACACAGGCAGGTTCTTAGCCAACCCGAGGCTCGGGTTTGGCATTTTCGTAGGATGTGTACCGGTATGCGACCCCGTGTACCGGTACGCAGTGCAATCCGCCGACTGCTTGAACTGCAGGGGTGTTTTTGCTATTGTAGCAACACTATATGTGTACCCACGCCCCTTAAGGCTCTCTTTGAGCCTTGCACCAGCAGAGAATAGGTAGGGGAGCCTCTCTCTTCCCCTTTTTGGATTTGATCTCCTTTTAGCTTGGATTTTGGTGGATTGATCTCTCCCTTTTTCCTCTTTGTGCATCTCCACCATAGTTGAATCTTAGAGCTTGGACTTGAGGCTTGTTTGAGGGAAGATTCTTGGACCTAGAGGACTTTGAGCTTGGCTTGAAGCTTCTTAGAGGTTTGTAGCTTATCCCCCCCTCTGGATTTTAGTTTTGATGCTTTGAACTAGATGAAACCCTAGATTTGGATACTAGGGCTAGAATTTGGGGATTTGTGATTTGTGGGCTTTAGGATCCAATTGATGGGTTTAGAACCTTCGTGTAGGTTGGATTGGAAGGGCTATTACTCCCGTTTGGAGATCGAAAGAGCACCCTTCGCATTCGGTGAGTTTTTAGCCTTGTGTTGAGTCGGTTAATGTTGGATCGCATTGATGTTCGTTTGCTTCTTTCGCCTCACTTTTTGATGCTTCTAGGATACTAGGAGGCTAGGGGGCACCTTCGTTGGAGCAAACGAAGGGTTTCGAGGAGACCGGTGGGTTTGACTTCATGAAAACGAGGCGAAATGGCCCCTATGTATTCTATACTTGTCGTAACGTCATTTTGATTTCATATTCATGTTAAATGAGATTTTTGTGAATTTTAGAACACTTAAAATGCATGCCCTATATATCATGAAATTTTCACTCTATATGGTAGAGCATTCTGGGTTTTTAGCATGCATGAGAGAAGTGGTTCTTTTGCGTGTTGGGTACTTGTCTCGTACGATGAAAATGATTAGAATTATGCATTTATGAACATAATTATTCATATTGGGACATAGTGAGCAAAAGTGCCATAAAGGGGCACTTGAACTAGAAAATTGTTGAACTACAACTTAGAGACATGATGATAGGCCATCGAAAATCTACTATATTTCGTATTTTAGGCACGATGACATAGAGATAGGCCATTGAGACAGTTACTATGTTCCGTGTGTTAGACACGATGACATAGAGGCAGGCCTTTGGGACATGTGCTATATTCCGGGTTTTAGATCCGATGAAACAGTGATGAACCATTGGGACCTGAGACGAACTTATTCACTTGCATGCCATTGTGCTCATTCGCACATATTTGTGAGGGTCGCTCCCTACAAGTCGGCACTCCAGAGATAGCCATCGCGACATATGCTCGCCCGTGCGGGATTGGGTGCCAAAATGGGATACTGTGGGGGAGGCTCATTCCTAGAGTGGGGATGTTGACTACCACGGGGCCATTGTTGGCACGGCGCAGGCCGGACTACCTATGGGTAACTTCCACAGGATTCGGTTACTGGTGACATATTGTACCTTTTAGCTTGTGATCATTGTGTTGGGCTTATACTTCTGCAATTATGCCATTGGTAGTTTATTACTTATGCAAATTCATGCTAAGTAGAGATCATGTAGTAGTTTATTACTTATGCAAATTCATGCCAAGTAGAGATCATGTGGTAGTTTATTACTTATGTAAATCCATACCAAGTAGAGATCATGTGGTAAATTATTACTGATGAAAGTAGTGACATCATGCTATATTGAGCTTCCATTTCAGTGATTTATTTGTTCATATTATTCTTACCTGCCTTACTTATCTTGCTTGCTTAGTTTTGGGCCTAGTGGTGCATTTCATTGAAGTCAGTAATTGCCCACTGGGAACTATTATTTAACAGTTCTCACGCCCTCTGTTTTATATTTTCCTTTCAGAGCCCTCTGCACCGGCGGAGGCACGGGACCGCGGCAAGGGGATCGCTAGCTAGATAGCGAGGATTTACTTTTACTCTTAGGTGGTTTCCCCTCTTTTTATGTTTTGGGAGAGCGAGAGATTTTGTTTACCATGTATGGAGACCACCTATGTACTCTTTTAGCACTTGTATTTGGATCTTTGCTTGTACTACTTTATAGTTTATTAGTGATTTTAGCTCTCTACTCTTCACATTGCTTTAGTCTCTAGATGATGTATATTGCTCTGATACTTCTAGTTGTTTTCTTTTATTATCTCATTTATCGTTTTGTTTTAGACGCCTTATTGTTTTAGACGTATGGCGGGTCTGTGCACGTGCCGGGCGGGCTTCCGCTGAGTCCCAGGGCGTGACAGATTAATTTAGTATCAGAGCCTAGGGTTGAGTCCTAGGGGACCTAGCAAACCTTAGGCCGGTTGGACTATAGGAAATAGGCTCGTGAGAGACGAGGTCTATTTGACTTGTGAGCGAAAGTATCATGATTGGGTATCTTGATAACTCTAAAAAGTTGGAGTTGATCGAAGTGTATGGCCTCTAACTTCGCGGAGGGTTACGTTGGCGGCCGACAACGTAACATCGGGAGTTAGTGGTGAAGAACACTTCCTTACTTTCGCATGATTTGGGTATTTCTATTTGAGCGGGGATGTGATAGCGTGGGTTCTACTAACTTACGCTTTTATGATGTTGTAGTGACAATGCCGATTACACGCTCTTAATCTGCCGGAGCGGATAATGCGGCAAACTTGGAGGAGGTCAAGACTTCCGCTACCTCCGGATCCAGCGAGGTCTGTGAGTTGAGGAGCCAGCTTACGACTTTTACTGATCTCGTGGCTCAGCAGGCGGCGGCGGCCCAGCAGCAGGCTGATGCGGCGCGCCAACAGGAGGCACGGATGAAGCGCCTGGAGGACCTTCTTCTGCAGCAGGCGGCAGCTGGCGGCAGATTCCAGGGAGACCCAGACCCCTATACCGCCAGCACCAGTTGTGGACGTCGCGCCGAGAGCGCCGTCCCCTGCGCCCGATTCGTCACGTGTGGCGCTCGTGGCCACGCCTCAGGAGGAGGCTTTGGCGGCGCCACCTGTTCAGGCACCCCCGATTGGAGCTATTTTTTCCGTGTTGGTTGAGGGGGCGGAGCGGGACCGACTGATGGAGCGCCTCAACGAGTTTAGAAGGTGCAGTCCGCGGATCTTCGACGGCGAGAAGGTCGACCACTGGATCGTGGAAAAGTGGTTGATGCATATAGAGAAGCTCTTCCGAGACACCTTCGTGGAGGAGAGAGATCGAGTTTGGCTCGCCACTCACCATCTGGACAGCAAGGCCTATCGTTGGTGGTTGGATCTTCAAGAGAACCCCAGCACCAACTTGGCGGCTATTACATGGAAGAAATTCAAGGAGCTTCTACTGGCGCACTACTTCCCGACCAGCGTCAACAGGAAGATGGAGCAGGATCTGCGCAGCTTGCGCCAGGGAGACCGCACTATGGCCAAGTACGAGATGGAGTTTTCTCGGCTTCTTCACTGCGTGCCTTTCGTCGTGCGGGACGAGGAGGACAAGGCCCGCATCTTCGAGCGGGGGTTGCGACCGTCGATCTTCCGGTTCGTGCAATCCTCTAACCTCCAAACCTACTGGGAGGTGGTGGATCGCGCGCTCATCGTTGAGAGCGGCGCGGCAGAGATGCAGGAGCGGCGAGAGGGCTTGGACAGGGGTAAGGCCAAGAGGCCTGCGGCGGAGGGTGCGAGCCAGACGCACTCTAGGAGGCCGCCGAAACATCCTAGGAGCAAGCAGTGTGGGCGCGGCCCGGCAGCGCAGCGAGGAGGTCCTGATCGACGCCGACCTCCCCAGTGCGTGATCTACGGTGGTCCTCACACTCCACCGCAGTGTCCACAGCGGGGAGGTAGGTGCTACTTGTGTGGCCAGGAGGGCCACTTCCGGACTGAGTGCCCGAGGAGATCGTCACCGACACCATCGACTGCATCTGCACCGGCTCTACCAGCCGCAAGCCAAGGGACTCCATCGGCGCAGTATCAGCCTGGGCGGCCACCCGTCCAGCGCCAGAGCGAGGGTTCTCGACAGGCCCCGAGTGGGCGTATGTATTTTGCTCAGATCGAGGAGGCGGCATGTAACATACCGAACTTCTAAAACTTTGAAGTTACGGTGTACATTTGATTGGAAAGCCATTTGAATGATCCCGGTGAAGTTCGGTGAAGTTCTGGAGCATTCGTGCGTTTCGGTGCGCGTAGGCACGAAAACGAAACCCGAAAGGCTATGTTGGGCCGTGAGCTGAATCCAGCATTAGCGTGGATGAAAAGATGATGAAAACATGTTTGAAAACATGTTGGGAGAGTCTCGGTTCGATTTGAAACGAATCAGAGGTCAAACGATCGAAAACGGAGTGAAAACGAACCCCGAAAGCTGAAAAAGCTGAAAATTTGGCTAAGTCTGGAATGCTGTTTTTCTGGACCTTCGGGGACCGGTCTCTCACTGCCTAGGACCGGTCCCAGAGACCCGAAAATGCCCAGTTTGGGCTGTTGCAAGAGAGGCATTGTTGAGGGGCTTATGTGCAATTATTGCATGGATTAAGTGTATAGAGAGGGTTAGAACACCTCTCTCTCTCTCTTTCCCTCACCGTAACACCCCAAAATCCATCCCTCTCTCTCTCTCTAAACGAAAAAGAAGAAGAGAAGAAGAAGAGGGAAAAGAAGAAAAGAAGAAGAAGAAGAAGGAGAAGAAGGTCAAGAAAGGGATCCTCGTTGTCTCCTTCCTCTTCCTTGTGTTTGGGGAAGCTTGGAGAGGTAAGCTTTGTAACCCTACAATGGTAGATCTGTAGAGTTTGATTCTAATGCTCTAGAAATGGATTTAGTAGCATTCCTAGATGCTAATTAGGTGTTTATTGCATGAATCGAAGATCGATTTGGTGGTTTTTGCAATAGTAGCATCTAGGGCATCCAAAGTGGGATTTTGTAAATAGATAAGTTTGATCTCATTTGACCTTTCGTAAGCCTAATTGCTAGGTAAACAAACGCGTTGGCGAAGACGGTTCGGCAATCCGACGAGCCGTTGCGAAGTTATTAAAGAAACGGATGTTTAGGCTTCGTTGCCGCCTGGAGGGCCGAGGCGACGTCGTAAAATCGTGGAAATGGATTTGAGGCACCGTGGCACATAACCGAGGACCTATAATTTTCGGGGCTGCGAAGCGGAGCACGGTTGAGGCGCAGTTGCGATATCGGGCCGTGCCGGATACGGGTGCCGCGGGAGGCCAATTGCAAGTGTCGACAAGCAATCGGAACACAAGTTAAGGTGGGTTGTGTTTACCGAAGCGACTAGGTCGCCATTATGTCTAAAAGAATTGTGAACTTATGTTGATGCATATAGTTGCTAAATGAATACATGATGCATGCCATAGAAATGTTAATATAAGAAATGCTAAGTGTATACATGATAAGTATGGTGTAGAAATGCTAAATGTAAGCATGTGGTTAATGCTAAGTAAATGATATAAAGTAGCATGGCATGTTAGTCTAAAGAAGAAACTATGCTAATGATAATGCATAATAATGAGGTAAGAATGCTAAAGTAAAGGATATGTGTAGGTGGACATAAACGCACCTATAGATCGAGTGGCATCTAACCTAGTGTCAAAGAACATAGGTTGTGAATAAATCTAGAGTCATCGGAACTAGATAGAGTGGCATTGAACTTAGAGTCGTGAACCTAGGTTGAACAAGAGTGATAATAAACCTAGTGTTAATGAACATAGGTTAACGAGAAAGGCATTAATCCTAGTGTTTAAGTAAACCTAGGTTATGTGATAAAAGTGTTGAACCTAGAGTAAAGTGAATCTAGGTAGATGAGAATAATGGACCTAGTGTTAAAAAACCTAGGCTAAGAGTATGAAAGCAACGAACCTAAAGTATTAACTTAGGTTGAGTAAAGACTTGGACCTAGATAGGTCAATTCCATAGGGTTAAGACCAACCCTTGAGTACTGTGAAATGGATTTCGGAATCCCAGGACTTGTGGAACACCAAGAGTGGTGCGGGGTGTGTGCGACGATTTCGCCGCCCAGGGCTAAAGAACCATTGTCGTGGCGTGTGCGACGATTTCGCCGCCGGATGGTTGAGCCAGTTTGTGGATCATGCCGCAGGGTGACTTGAGCCAGAGCTGTGCGTGTGCGACGATTTTGCCGCCAGGTGGCCGAGTTATCGAGTGCGATGGGCTGTTGAGCAGCCAGTGTGCAGACTATCCGCAGAGGATTGACTCAAGACCGAGTCGAGTGGCATAGATGGCTAAGGTATGAGCAACCTTAGGAAAGAATCGCCGATGAGTGTAATGTGACCAAGTAATGACTAGAGAAAAGCTAATGGTAATGAATAGCTATTAAAGTAAAGAACGGCTACAAGTAAAGAATGGCTAATAATATGAAGTAGAATAAATTAATCTACTTGCATAAAGTTACAGGTATTGCATATTGCATTTTGCGAGGCATGACATTTAGTTCAATATTGAATATATATCTGTTATATGTTATTAGACTAACTTGTTGCAGTGCCTCCCTTGTACCTATTGGTCGAGCTTTTCCCTTGGGTGGCTGTACCCACTGGGAACCATGGAGTTCGTTCTCACCCCATGTTGTTTTGGGGTTTTACAGGTTTGCACGTGAGTGGCGCGGCGGCGCGAGGCAAGGGCGTAGCTCCGTAGATAGCGCCCTACCTAGAGACCAGAGATAGTGGTACCCCGAGTCGGCATAGCCTAGGGATAGAGGGAAATGAAAGAACAAGATGTATCAAATTGTAATACACTGGAACTTAGCAAATTGCAAGATTCGAGTGTTTGATCTGTGTGTGGAGCCTTTCCACAGTTTTTGGAGGGTCGTTGATAGTGTTCCGACCCCTGGCGCGCATCCCGAGAATGTTGGAGTGAGACTTGGCACCAAAATTCCAAAATTGTAATTTTTGGTCAGCTCTCGGGTAGCCTGCAGCAGGGCTTGTACCGGAACAAGGCTGGTCTTGTACCGGTACAAGGGTTGATGGTTGTACCGGTACAGCCATCGGGCTTGTACCGGTACAGAGCCGCAGACCGCGCGACCCGAGCCTCGGGTTTGCAATTTCGTCGGCCTTGTACCGGTACAAGAGCCCGTGTACCGGTACAAGGAGGCAGATTTCGTGCAGTTTGGTCTGCAGGGGGTTTTTCGCGATTGTGGGCTTTTTATAACAGCACCCACGCCCCTTAGGGCTTTTTTTGTGCTGGAACCAGAGGAGAGGAAGGTGAGTGAAGCTCCACCTTGTCCCATTTGATTTTGATCTCCATTTTGCTTGGTTTTTGATGGATTTTCTTCTCTTTTGCCCTTTGGTGCCATTTCCACCATGGATGAAGCCTCAAGCTTGGATTTGGAGCTAAGTGGAGGATAGATCTTGGGATTTAAAGGATTTAGAGCTTGATTTGAAGCTTCTAAGAGGTAAGCATTACACTATCTTCCTCTAGATTTGAGTTTTATTGGATTTCATGAGATGAAACCCTAGATTGTGATATTAGGGTTTATTTTGGGCATTTTGAATCTAGGGCTTTTGAAGCTAGATTGAGTGGATTAGAGGCTTCCATTAGGTTGGATTGGATGAGCCCTAGCTTCATTTTGGAGCTTTAGAGGAGATTTTTGCACTAGAGGTGAGTTTTCCTCACCTATGATTGATTAGCTTAATGTTTGAGCTAGGTATTGTTCGTTCGGCTCGTATGACTCATGTTCTTGTACCTCTAGGGTACTAGGAGACTAGAGGACACCCTCGTTGGAGCGCACGAGGAGTTTCGTTGTCATCGGTGGGTTTGGCTTCGTGGAAATGGGGCGAAATGGCCCCTATGCTCTTTCTACTTGTTGTAAAATATTTTTAAGTTCATTTCTATGCTAAATGGAATTTATATGAATTTTAGAGCACTTAAAATGCATGCCTTGTGTATTATGAAAATTTCACTATATAGTAGAGCTATATGAGTAGAATGCATGCATACGGGAAAAGTGTTTATTTTGCAAGTGAAAAATACATCTCTTATGAGAATTATGACTTGGAATATGTACTTTGGAACATAGTTACCATGTTTTGACATAGAGAACCAGAGTGTCATAAAGGGGCACTTGAAACTAGTAAACTATGAAACTGCAACATAGAGACATATTGGTAGGCCACTACATATCTGCTATATTCCATGTTAGAGACATGATGACATAGGGATAGGCCTTTGAGATACTTGACACATTCCATGTTATTAGACATGAGGACTTGGTACTTGCGACAGATCGTTTGACTACTTGCCATTGTGCTCATTCGCACATGCTTGTGAGGGTCGCTCCCTACAAGCCGGCACTCCGGAGATGGCCATCGCGATTCATATTCGCCGTGCGGGATTGGGCGCCGAAGTGGATTGCCGTGGGACAGGCTCATTCCTAGGGTGGGGATGATGACTACCACGGGGCCATTAGGCTCGGCACCGGCCAGACAGCCTACGGGTGGGTCTCAGGGCCATAGACAGCCTTCGGGTGGGTCTCTTCAGATTTGACTTTGTGTATCCATTATGACATGTGGACAGATGAGGATTTAGTATACTACTTGGACATTGATTAGAATAGTAAACAACGGAACTTTACTATTTCACATTGTGAACATCATGATAGTTGCTTTCATACTTATGCTATTTATGCTAAGTAGAGATATCATGTCGTAGTAGGTTACATATTTACTTACCTTTCGCTTTTCTACTTTTATAGTCACTGACGTCTTTTCGTAGCTTTGGGCCTTGTGGTGCATTCAGTGAAGTTAGTAATTGCCCACTAGGAACTATTTCTAATAGTTCTCACGCCCCTGTTTTATGGTTTACTTTTCAGAGCCTTCGGTACCGGCGGAGGCACGGGATCGCGGCAAGGGGATCGCTTAGCTAGCTAACGAGGAGCGATACTTTGCCTAGGTGGTTACTCTTTCTTTTGTATTTTGAGAGAGTGTGAGATTTTTGTATCCATGAATAGAGACCACCTATGTACCTACCTATAGCACTTGTATTTGGGATTTCCTATTGTATTTACTTTATGTCTTATTTAGTGAATTTACAGTTTCATCCTTATTCCTTGTTGTAGCATTTAGACATTTATTATGCTCTGATACACCTAGATGTCTTTTATTATTGCTTTATTATTGTTGTTTTTAGACGCCTTATGCGTTTTAGACGTATGGCGGGTCTGGGCACGTGCCGGGCGGGCTTCCGCTGGGTCCCGGGGGGTGACAACAGCTCCGGGAGATGATGGCGCGACAGGCGGCGGCGGCGACATCTGTCCCGAGGGATCCGCCCGCACCTGTTGCCCCTATAGCACCACCTCTTGCGGTGGCGGCGGCACCGGTGATGTCTATTCCTCCGACGGCATCAGGTTCATCGGCTCCTATTCTCGATGTACTTGAGGCCGAGCAGGAGAGCACATTGGCGGCGCTGACGGCATTCAAGCGATTCAACCCTCCGACCTTTAACGACGATGTGAAGGATCCGTGGGTGACGGAGAATTGGCTAGCTGCGATGGAGGCCTTGTTTGAGGATATCTACACCCTCGAGGAGGATAAAGTTCACCTTGCGGCTCATTGTTTCGACGGGTCGGCTCGGTTGTGGTGGACTCAGGCAAAGAAGAATCATTCATTGGAGCATGCTTCTGTTACTTGGGAGGCGTTTCGGGAGATGCTACTTATGGAGTATCCGAGAGCGACAAAAGGAAAATCAAGGAGGATTTTCGAAAGTTAAGGCAAGGAAGCCGATCAGTGCGGGAGTACGAATGGGAATTCACGCACATGATTAACTGCGTGCCGCGCTTGGTTCACGGTGATAGGGACCAAACGGAGGCATTTGAGCGCGGGTTGCGACCCGAGATTTTTAAGGTTGTTCATGCATTCCGCTTGAAGTCCTACGAGGAGGTTCTTGACCGTGCGCTTTGGGTGGAGCACGGGAATGCCATTGCGCGTGATGAGCGTGAGGCTTTTGAGAGGGACAGGGAAAGAGATAAGTCCAAGAAGCGACCGGCTGGTGGATCCGCGGGGCAATCAAGTTCAAAGCGACCCCCGCGACCTCAGCAATCACAAGGGCGGGGAGGCAGGAGCCAGACGACTTCCTTCCCGTGTGTTATTTACGGTGGGAATCATAGGCCCAGGGATTGTTCCCCGCGCGAGGGAGATGTTATCGATGCGGCTCTTCTGGACATATGAGTTGGGAATGCTCGGGTGGCGCATCCCCGGCTCCGTCATCAGCTTCAGTTCAGTACACCCCACGGCAGTAGGCGGGACTGCCACCCGCTATATCTGTTGGACGATCGTCGATGCATCGTCAGCCGGAGGCCTCTCGAGCACCTAGTAGGCAAGTATTTGCCACTCAGGTGGCGGAGCCACCAATTATTTTTCCCGATGACGTCGTGGCAGGTATTATTCTTATCAGAGGCACTAGAGCCAGAGCCATATTTGATACGGGTGCATCTCATTCATTCATATTGGCATCATTTGCACAAGCACATGACATAGAGATCACTCATAGCGAGGAGTATTGGTTGGTGAATACTCCCGAGCACTCATTCGACATTCACGATGAGTGCTTGGACTACCCAGTGCAGATAGGTGATTGGATTATGCCGATCGACCTACTAGTGTTAAAGGAAATGTGGGGCTTCGAGGTAATCTTGGGGATCAATTGGCTCTCCAAGTATTACGCGGTTATAGATTGCGAAAGAAGGGTGATCACGTTCCGTGAGCCTGACCAAGAGGAGTTAGTGTATCGGGCGTGCAAAGGCAAACGCTTCGCGGCGACAATATCGACGGTGAGGGCGAAGAGAATGATTAAGGGTGGTTGCAAGGCTTATTTCGCAACCATCGTAGACCCCCGAAAGGAGTACCTGGAACTGGAGAGTATTCGGGTTGTGCTTGAGTATCCGGATGTATTTTCGGCGGAGTTATCGGGATTGCCCCCGGATTGGGAAGTCGAGTTTGTCATTGACTTGATTCCCGGGGCGGCGCCAATTTCGAAGGCTCCGTATAGAATGGCACCAGTGGAGCTAAAAGAGTTGAAAGCCCAGTTGCAAGACTTGCTCGATAAAGGCTTCGTACGGTCAAGCGTGTCCCCGTGGGGAGCTCCGGTGCTATTTGTAAAGAAGAAGGACGACACACTTCGACTCTGCGTTGACTATTGCGAGTTGAATAGAGTGACGATCAAGAACAAATACCTGTTGCCGAGAATTGATGACTTATTCGACCAGTTGCAAGGGTCAAGGGTATATTCAAAAATTGATCTTCAATCGGGGTATCATCAGTTAAAGATACGGCCCAAAGACGTGCATAAAACGGCGTACCGTACGCGGTGGTTAGAGTTGCTCAAAGATTATGATGTAGTATCCTTGTTTGTTATTGTGAGTTGGTAAAGGGCATACTGGTCTTTGCCAATCCTTATCACCTCCACCGCCTTAATTAAGGCGGCAGGCTGTGAGTTGGAGGATTGCTAATTAATGTTGGCTCTCGTTTTTCTCTCTAGAATTGGAACGTGAGTTGGAGGAGCTCGGTGGAGTGCCGTTGGAGCTTGGATTCGGCGCCGACATCGCGCCGCGAAGCCGTTCGAGGGTACGGTCGCCGCCGTAGCATCGCGAGGAGGCCGGGCGAGGGTGTTTTTCCGCCGTTCTCGACGTCGCGTCGAATTGGATTTAGCGATCGAGGTAGGTTTATCATCGGATTCTTACTTCTAGAGGCCTGTTGGTCGACATGTATATTTCGGGTTTTCACGTACTTGTATTATAGCTCTAATTCATTACCGTTTCATGTTTTGTTGATTAGAATGAATTTAGAGCATGATTCTAATTATGGATAAATTACGAATGAGTTTAGAGCATGATTTTAATTATGGATAAATTATACATGTTGGACTCAGATTTGACATAGGAGAAAATACGCAAATAATTTGTCATTATGCTTACACTACCAGATTTAGCTCTAGGAGCCGTTATATTTTTGTATCGTCGCAGTATCAGTGTGGTGGATACCCCAGGTAGTGTAGTCAGCTGTTAAGCTCGTGCTGGGATGCCGAGCCTATTTTTTTCAGTAGCTTCAAACTGTTCCGGATTGTTGGGTGCCGTTGGGACTGACGGTGGACCCGGTTTTCCGTTTTGGCATCAGATTGCGCTGAGGGCGCGTGACTTTTGGTTGGTAGACCAGTTGAACCCAGTGTACTTGACTATAGCCTGCGAGAGCCTGATTGAGCTCGACAGAGATAGCTTGCATACTCGGTTGGGTAGCGCCCACGAGTGCCACTCCGGAGTCGGGCCTAGTGCTGTTGCGTTGGTGTCGCTGTGTCCTGGTTGGACTTGCTCTCCACTAACTACCAAGCGGGGGTGGTTGTAGTGTTGCTTCGGCAGGCGGGACGGGTGTGTCACAGTCCCTAAATAGATTGGGTCAGCATTAATATTTTTACTACAGATAATTAGAGTAGAGCATGATAGTGTAGTGATATCTAGCTTTAGATGTTTCCAGCTTTCCTACTATCCCAGCTCCTTTCTGTAGACTTAGTGGGTGGACCGATGATTGTTGAGGGCGGCACCCACTGAGGACTACTTGTTTTTACAGTAGTTCTCACGCCCAGTTGTTACCCTGTGTTTTGCAGAACCTGCTGTTCCGGTTGCTGCGCCTTCTTAGGCTGATCGAGGCAAGGGCGTCGCGAGTTAGAGCCCTACCCGACGAGTTGCTGAGATAGAGGATCCACCACTGCAGGTAGTTCCGGTTTATTTTGTTGAGTTCATGTACATACAGTTGTTATAACTCGTTGGAGCGAGTACCTTTGTATAGCGTTTTGTTGTATGTATGTGAGACTTGTTTTATCCTACCTGTTTGGTTTCTTTACAGCTCTATACTACTGGTTGTAGTGTTGTATATTTTCAGTTACCGATACGCTTCGTATATAGGAAAAATTCTTTGTATACGGCAGATTTGTCGACGTGCCCGAGAATTGTGTAATCTGGGGCGTAACAGATTAAGTTGGTATCAGAGCTTAGCATTAGGTCGTTGGGACCTAGAAAACCTAAGTTTGGCAAACCATAGGAAGGCAAGACGCGAGAGGCGTAATTTATTGCGAAAGTCAATGATTAATTATTCTAACTCCTCCTAGAGTGGGGTGAGTGATTGAAAGAGTGCCTATTTTGGCCAAAGAAATTATGTTTGCTGCAGACTACATAATTTTGCGGAAAGATAGGTGCCACCTTCTGGACTTTCGTTGATTGGGTCGAGAGTGTTTATGTTTATCTGACCCTGCTTTTCTTTTTGCAGCTATGTATCGTCGTCGAGGCCGACCGTCGACACGGGACCGGGCATAGTTGGCACAGGATCGTGTGGGACCTTCTGAGATGCCTGAGCAGGTGGAGCCGAGTGCCCGGTAGGAGCAGGGTGTTCGACCGGAGGCGAGTGCATCCTCGGGCTTGACTGCACAGTTGGCCGCCCTGACCGAGGTGACGAGGCGGCAGGGGGAGTTGTTGGAGAGGATGTGTGAGAGGTTAGCTTCGCCCCAGAGTTCAGCACCGAGGGCACCAGAGTCGTCTGTTCCACCTCCGACTACTCCAGTGGCAGCACCAGTTGCAGCAGTACCTCCGCGAGCAGCCGTTCCAGTAGCACCAGTTGCGCCTGCTGGGGGGCCAGTACAGTTGACAGAGGCCGAGCAGGAGCGGTGGACGGAGAGGTTTGCTCGTTTTCGCCGTTTTGATCCACCGATTTTCGATGGCAGTTGTACTGAGGCCTGGGTTGTTGAGGGATGGGTCAGTGTGATGGAGAAGCTATTTGAGGATTTATTCATTCCTGAGGGGGAGCAGGTGTCTTTGGGAGTCCATTGTTTGGCAGGTGATGCCCACGCCTGGTGGAGGAGAGTGAGGAGAGAGCAGGGACTGGTAGCGTTGCAGTTGAGATAGGATGAGTTCTGTGGAATGTTGTTTGGGATGTTCTTTCCCAATAGTGTGAAACAGAAGCTCGAGGAGGATTTGAAGAGGATTCAGCAGGGGGATCGTCCAGTGCAGGAGTACATTCGGGAGTTTACTCGACTCCTGAACTGTGTGCCATTTGTGGCCACGGACGAGGCACACAGGGTCTATCTGTTTGAGCAGGGGCTGAGACCCGACATTTTCAGGTTGGCGCGGACGCAGAGGTCAATGACTCTCGATGCATCCATAGAGCAGGCCTTGTGGGTGGAAAGAGGTGAGGTGTCACTGCAGGAGAGGACTCAGGCCGTGGGGCAGAGCTCAGACGGAACGCACTTTCAGATGAATGCTGGAAATCGAGTATGCAGGCGTCCGCAGCAGGCCATCCACGAATCGACGGCTCTTAAGGCTGGGTCTTCGGTGTCAAGCGTTCTACGGGGATCGCCGTCAGTCCAGGGTTGATCACGCCCCTGACCCAGCGGAAGCCCGCCCAGGCCGCGTGCCGCAATCCCTCATATCGTCTAAAACGTAAATAAGGCGTGTAAAACAACAATAAAAAACACAATAATAACTAAAGACATCTAGGATACTCAGACATAAATAAATGTCTAAATCTAGCAACAAGGATACAAGATAAACGTAAAATACACTAAATAGAAACATAGAATTAATTCAGAGTGAAATTCTCATATACAATTGCTATAGGTAGACTACATGTGGTGCTCTAATACATAATACACAAAACCTCTCACATCTCTCAACAGCAAAAGAAAGTCGTAAACCATGCTAGGCAAGTACCCGCTCTCGCTAGCTTAGCTAAGCGATGTCCCCTTGCGTGCGTTCCGTGCATGCCGCCGTGCCCGAAGCTCTGAAAAGGTTTAAACCATAAAACAGGGCGTGAAACCTATTTAAAAATAAGTTTCCCAGTCAATTACTGACTTCTCGTGAATGCACATACAGCCCAATAGCTACAAAAAGATCAGTGATCAATAAAAGTAAAAAGCGAAAGTAATAAAATGTAATTACTACAAACAGATATCTCTAGCTTAGCATAATTAGCATGAGTATAAGCTATCTTATGCATGAAGTAAAAGCTCCAACTAATTCCATAATGTTCACAATGGAATAGTAAAGTTCCGTCGTTTACTTCTCTAGTCAATGTCCAAGTAGTACACTAAGTCATACATCTGTCCACCATTACACCAATGAATGCCTCAAAATCAAACGAAGAGACCCACCCGAACGCTGTCTATGCACCTGAACCCACACCGTAGGCCTGTCTGGCCGTGTCGACCTAATGGCCCCGTGGTGATATCAGTTCCAACCCTAAGGAATAGCTGCCCACGAGAAACCACTCGGGCGCCCAAATCCCGCACGCGAATGAATCACGATGGCTATTCTCCGGATGCCACGCTTGCTAGGCGAGCGGACACTCACAAGGCAGTTGCGAAATGAGACAATGTCATATCGTACGTCCAGTCACAATACCAAGTCTACATGATCAAATAAATGAAATGTAATGCGAATGTCCCAAAGGCTATCTCTATTTTTCTCATGTCTCTCACAATGAATATATAGCAGAATGTACAATGAGCCTATCACTCATCTCTAAGTTTGCATTTCATAGTTTACTAATTCAAGTGCCCCTATTATGACACTTTTGCTCAACGAGTCCCAAGCATGGCATTAATATGTTCATGATGCATAGTTCACTCAATTCTAGCATGGAGACATGTTCTCAACTTGCAAAACCAAGCACTATTCTCAATGCATGCAATCTACACATATAGCTCTACTATATGGAGTACAAATTTTACGATACATGAGATATGCATGTTAAGTGTTATAAAATTCATATAAATCATATTTAGCATGAATTTAAATTCAAAAATACTTTACAAAAAGTTTAGAAGGCATAGGGGCCATTTTGCCCCATTTTCATGAAGTCAAACCCACCAAAATCGACTTCTTCGTTTCGCCGAACGAAGGTATCCACAAGCTTCCTAGTACCCTAGAAACATCAAAAATAGGGTCACCCAAACGAAAGGAAGAGCAAATAGCTCAATCATTAAGCTCCTCAAGCTAGGGTTGGAGAAAACTCACCTCAAGTGAAAAACCCTCTTTTAATCCTCAAATGGAAGGTAGATGTAATATGTCGAAAATTTCGACTACGGGCTAATTGGGATCAAATTGATCACAATAATGCCAAAATAAAAAAATTAATTGCTTCCAAATTAATTTGGCAACTTGTAGAGGTTATTTGGCGTGAATTGGAAGTGATTAGGAGTGTTCGAAGTGAACTAGACGCGCAAAAAGGCTTTAAATTTGCTGCTGCCAGCTTGTTGTTAGTGCAGGGACTAAACTGCGAACCTGCAGGGACTAAACTGCAAACCTGCAGGGACTGAATTGTAAACCTGCAGGCTGCAATGCATTTTTGCAAGTTTAAGGGGTTAAGATGCAGTTTTCTGAGCTTATCACTTAACCCCAGCTGAGTGGAAGTTGTACACGTGCTAGGTAACTGTAATATACCGAAAATTTGGAAAATAAATGTCGAACTTTAGTCAAATTGACCAAAGTACGAGGACGGTACACTTCGGAAAGTCCGAAGGTGTTAAAATGATTAAAAGTGAGTTATGGGAGGTTTTCGAGTGCTATAGAATCAAAATCTGCATTCAGCAGTTTTGAGCTCTCAGGGAACGGTCCCTGGTGGGAGAGACCGGTCCCCGAATGCGTATGAAGTGAGACAGCCGAAAAATCGGCTAAGTCCTGAGGAATTAGCTCTCCGGAACCGTTCCCTGCCTGAGAGACCGGTCCCCGAGAGACCGGTCCCACCAGAGAGAGACCGGTCGCATTACGCGCAACAGCTCTGGCTGCGCTCGGAGAGCTCTCGGAGACCGGTCCCTGGTCGGGGAGACCGGTCCCCAAGCCAGAAATCTGCCCAGTCCAGGCAGTTGAATAAAATGAAAGTTGAGGGGTTTATTAGCATTTTTGCAACCCAATGGTTATGTAGGAGGGACATGAGGGCTTTTCTCTCATTCCACTCCCTCTCATTCCCCCTCACCTCTCTTTCTCTCTCTAGAAGACAAAGAAGGAGAAGAAGAAGACAAGGAAGGGAAGGAAAAGAAGAGGAAGAAAGTGAAGAGGAAGACAAGGAGAAGAAGAAAACCTCTCCTCTCCTTCTCTAGCTTGGAAAAGGAGCAAGTTTAGAGGTAAGCTTTGCCCCTTCTCATGCTAAATTCCAAACTAGGGTTTGGATTAACCTAGAAATGGTTTTAATGGAGTATTTAGAGTCTTTGAAGCTTTCTTTTTGCTTCTTTTGAGATCATGGCCATGGGTTTGGTGTTGGAGGTAAAGCTTGAAGGAGAGCTTGGCCCCTCTCATGGTGAAATCCAAACTAGGGTTTGGAATGAGTTAGGAATGGTTCAGATGAACTCTTTAGAGTATATTGAAGCTATTTTTGCTTCTCTTTGAGATCAAACCCAACGTTTGATGATGCTATGGAGCTAGGGCACCCAAATTGGGGCTTT
>NW_017890870.1:0-8786 GCF_001540865.1 Ananas comosus | reverse complement strand
CCTCGTGTAAGCCGTTTGTGTATGTTTCCGCTAGTGCTTTTCTCTAATGATGAAAACGTACATGTGATGAGCCTTGGGCGGATAGGGGAAACTCTGTCCGTCCGGCGTCTGTTTGACGTGCTCGGGTTGGGCCAAATTGGTATCGGTCCCGGGGCATGACAGATATCGTGGTATCAGAGCCAATAGTGAAAGAATATGAATGGACCTAGAGACCCTTAGGATTGGAAGGCCTTAAGGATCTAGGAAACGTGAGTGACGTGGGATCAAAGTTAGCGAAAGCATGTGATTGGGTTATGTAGGGACGTCTCTAATGTGAGTAGGGACGTCTCTACTTCTAGTGTTGTGTCGGACGGCCGAGGACATGACGCTTGAGGCAAGGATGAATGTGTATGTTGCTTTCGCCTAATTGGGTATGGTTAAGTAATGTTGGTCAAGTGACTAATGCGAATTGCTTTTTTTCAGGAAGCAATGGCACCTCGTGGACGACCGCAGACAAGGTGGATGCCAGAGGAGCCGAACGTGGAGCCTGAGCGATCCGGAGCGAGGGCGACGGAGAGCTTAGGGAGCAAATGGCCGCGCTTATCGGAGTAGTGCGGCAACAAGCGGAGTCTGTTCAACGCCAAGGCGAGCAGATTCAACAGCTCCAGGAGGCCTTGGAGCGACAACAAGCGACAGCGGCCCAGGCGGGTGTCGAGCATGTCGCGCCCCCTGTGGTAGTACCGAGCGTGGACGAGGGAGCAACGGCAGCGGCGGCTGTTCCATTTACGGTAGTACCGGCCGGATCGGGAACCCCAAATCCCGATAGCGCGGCAGTCGATGCGGAGCGAGAGCGCACTTTGGCGGCTCTCATTCAGTTCAAGAAGTTCGACCCACCTACCTTCGAGGGCGGTTTGGTGGAGCCGGCGGTCGTGGAGTCATGGATCGACTCAATGGAGACGCTCTTCGAGGACTTGAATACCTAGGAGATGGATAAAGTGTACCTTGCCACACACTGTCTTGAGAAAGCGGCAAAGGTGTGGTGGAAGCGAGTGAAGCGGGATCGTCCTATCGATCTTCCGCTTATGCTTTGGGAGGAGTTCAAGAGAGCGGTNAATTATATTATGCAGGTTAATTAAGTCATGAAGGAGATGGAGTGTTTGGTGTATTGAGCTGTAAGGAGAAAAAGGCTTGGTGGAATTGAGGGTCCTTGTTGTTCCAAGCTGAGAAGGATTGGAATGAACTACGAATTAGGTAAGCGAATACTTCTCCCCTGATTTGAGTAAAAACAGTTGTATTGATTACTCTACTAAGAATTATTAGTAGTGGGAATTGGTTATTCACTGCTGCAGGAATTATAAAAGAGAAAGAAAGCAAAATGCTGAAATTCCTGCTGTGAAGGAATTTCCTACTAGTTGGAGCTGCCGAATTGGAGGATTGGGCTATTTGAAGCAGTGAGTAACTCGATACAGCTTTTAATTAAGTTAAACTTAGTTACTAATTAATTAGTATTGAGTTAATTGCATTAGAAAAGATCTAATTGGGGCTGATCGGGATTTTCAGCTAAGAAGTGTGCTGTGAAAAGAATGTGAAGTGCAGAATTTCAGCATACAATTCTTGCTTATTGGAGCTGAAATAGAACATGGTAGAGCTTTAAACTCAGGTGAGATTAATGTGATTTCAGGGTCAATGAGTATTAGTTGCTCTAGGGGAATCATATATAATAGAATTAAGTGTTCTATGCTTGTAGTGGCTGCACAAAGGGAAGTATTAGCGCTGAAATTTCAGCATGGTGCAGATCTTACTACAAGCTGAAAATAAGTCAATTGAGCATTGAAGTGAGGTAAGTCTGATTATGTCTTGATTGAGAGTTATTTAATTATTATATAGGATGCTAATTAGGAACTCTATGGGTGTTTGAGCCAATGGGAAAGTGAAAACTGCATTGATGGATTCTGAATTGAACTCTATTAAGCTATTTCACACTACCTATAGTATGTGTATATGTACATATAGGTGTTTGTGAATAGACGGTTAATATAGAAAACTAAATTGAGATAGTTCAATTTGGAATCAATATAAGAGGAATTGTTGTGGAGAAATGAAATTGGAAGGTTATTAAAGCTTCTAATTACTATCGAGCTTATAGAACGGACTATGTGTAAATGTATATTACCATTATACATACACACTGGGGTACAATGCAAGTTTTGTTAAAATGTAAATATAACCCTAGTTTAATCTCTTTTAATCCTTTATAAATGAAAGTTAATTATGCTCGGAAGTCTAAATTGACATTTCGACAAGTCGGCGACGCACTAACTACGGTAGAAGCCGTTTTGACTCCTTTTGCACCGATTATCGCGTGAGATCGTTCTTGACATAGTACGAGACGTAAATACTAGCTATTGGCATCCCTACAGGTGGGTGGTGCTATCCGAAGTCTTTGAATCACCTTTTATGTCTATGATAATTTATTGAGCATATTTATATTTATAGTCGTGCATTATAGGGTGTTCGGCATTGTGCAAATGAAAATGTAAATTCCTATCAACAATGAGAACTTGTGAACCTTAGAATGTGAACATAGAACTCTATGAATGTATGGACTATAACAATAGTGAACTTGGTGACATTCTAACTAGAGATTTGGTTAGCATCGAGGAATGAAATTGCAACTAGTATAAAGAGCTAGTGGAGTTAAAGTGTGACATTGTCTATTGTTGAATCCTCTAAATGAGGATCAGATCATACTCACATAGTCTGTTTTGAGCTTGGTGGTGGTCGCTCCACCCAAGCAGTGCACTCCGGAGGTTGTCACATGATGGGCTAAAGTATTTGCCCATGGACTAAAGTATCTGTCCAGCAGACGATCCCGTCGGGAGGCAGCTTAGGGCCCGATTATCAGGGATTGCGTGGTGAGTTATTGTTAACCAAAGGGTTAACCAAAAAATTAGAGAAATTCAGTAAAAGCATTAATGCATCTTTACAGTCTTCCTATATTGCTTTCTTTCAGCTTTGTACAGGTATTGTAGTAGTTACATGTTATAGTTTGTTACTATCTGTTTACTTCTTTTGCCTACATATGCCTGAATAGACCTAGTGGGTGAGTCGGCGAGGTCGGCGGCCGAACCCACTGGAAACTTTCAGTAGTTCTCACACCACTAACCATACAGGTTCCAGTGCGAGCGGTGTGGCCGAGGATCGCGGCAAGAGCCCAACAGTTTAGCTAGCTGACACCAGAGTATAGTTGTTTACCATTTTGGGTTTATGTATCATCCAACTTGATGTACAAGACATGAAAATGAATGTATTTAAGAGAATGTAAATAACTAAATGTTTCAGTTATTCAGTTTCATACAGTTCAGTTCAAAGTTTTAAATTACAGTGAATTTCATGTATAGCTAGATTACTATCACTTGGAATTGTTGCTTGCCCTCGTGCAAGCCATGAATATTGAAATGTTATCCTGGGAATTGTTTATTTCTTTATACATGTACTCGTTGTTGTTGAGCCTTGGGCGGACAGAGGAGGTTCTGTCCGTTCGGCGTCTGTGTACGGACCCGAATCGACCAAATTGGCGATAGCGGGACGTGACAGATTAAGTGGTATCAGAGCAAGTGATAAGTGAAGGTCTAGGATGACCTAGAGGACTCAGGATTGGAAACCTAGGAAACAGGAACGTGAGTGGCGTGAATCAAAGGATAAGCGAAAGCTAAACAAATTGGGTTAGTTGTTAGTAAGTCTCTAATGTTAATTAGGGGCTGATCCAAGTGTTATTTATATGCAACTAAAAAGAGTTATGTTGGTGGCCAACAACATAAAGCTAAGGGTTGAGTATAAATATGCTTGATTGCTTTTGCCTGATTGGTTTTGCTTTACTAATGTGAATGGTTCGTTTCAGGAGAAATGCCACCGCGACGTGCGACGAGATCCACTCCAGCATCACCTTCTGAGGTGCCAGAGCAGTCTGGGTCTGATGATGTTCAGGAGTTGCGTGCTCAGGTGAGCGCATTAGTCGGGGCTATGCAGAGACAGGAGGAGCATATAAAGAGTCTACAGGATCTAATGTCATGACAGGCGACGACAGCAGCACCTGGGAGTCAGGATGTACCTATATTTGAGGCGCCGACGATCGTGCCTCCTGTTCCGCCGACTGTTCCTCCAGTGGTTTCTGGGCCCTCTGATTCTGATGTGACCACGTTAGAGGCTGAGCGCGCGCGATTTGTAAAGGTGCTAGAGGCATTTATGCGGTTTAATCCGCCTATGTTTGATGGAAAAGAAGCTGATCCGTGGGTAGTAGAGACATGGCTTACAGCGATGGAGGCATTATTCGAGGACATTTACACTTTGGAAAGGGATAAAGTCCCTTTGGCGGCGCACTGCTTTGAGAAAGATGCTCAGATCTGGTGGCAAAAGGCCAAGAAGAAGCGGGCATCAAACCTACCACCGCTCACTTGGGAGGAGTTTCGCGAGATGTTATTTATGGAGTACTTTCCCGACAGTGATAAAAGGAAAATGAAGGAAGACTTCCGCAAGTTGAGACAGGGAAACCGTTCGGTACGGGAGTACGAACGGGAATTTACTCATTTGGTGAACTGTGTGCCTGGTATGGTTCATACGGATCGAGATCGAGCGGAGTACTTTGAGCGGGGGTTGCGACCTGATATATTCAGGACAGTCAATGCTTTGAAGTTAAAGACATTTGAGGAGGTCCTGGATCGAGCTCTTTGGGTTGAGCGCGGGAATGCGATTGCGCGTGATGAACGCGAATCGTTTGAAAGAGAACGAGAAAGAGAAAAAGGAAAGAAAAGGACTACTAGTGGTGCCGGGGGACAGTCGAGCTCTAAACGGCCCCCTCGGTATCCACGTTCTCAGTCGAGGTATCAGGGACCCCCGAGGTGTGTGATTTGTGGCGGGAATCACCGACCGTCGGTTTGTTCACAGCGTGAGGGCAAGTGTTACAAGTGTGGGCAGCCGGGACATATGATTCGTGATTGCCCGAGGGGAGCATCACCTGCACAGTCCACAGCTTCAGTCCAGTCACCCTCCAGACAGCGTTCTGGTTTACCACCTGCTATGTCAGCTGAACGTACTTTTGTGCCGCGTCAGTACGAGCCATCTCGATCTGCACCGAGTACCCGTATGGACACACCTCGATCTGCACCGAGTGGTCGTATATTTGCAGCCCAGGCAGAGGAGCCGGCCGTAGTTGATGACGTCGTGGCAGGTATTGTTCTACTTTATGGCACTAGATCCCGTGCATTATTTGACACAGGTGCATCGCATTCATTGAGATTTCGGATAGTGCTGATGCCTGGTGGGTATATGCCCCTGAGCACACATTTAGTGTCTACGAAGTATGTGTGGCGTGTCCAGTACAGGTTGGTGACTGGATTATGCCAGCAAACTTGCTAGTGCTAAGCCGCATGAAAGGCTTTGATGTGATCCTTGGAATGGATTGGCTTGCAAAGTACTATGCCACGATTAATTGTGAAAGTAAAATTATTACTTTTCGTGAACCCGGGCAAAAAGAAGTTGTATATCGAGCGTGCAAGAGTTCGCTCTTTGCACTGACTGTATCGTCGACGAGAGCAAGAAAGTTGATTAGTAGTGGATGTGCGGCTTATTTGGCGACTGTAGTGGAGACTCAAAAGGAACTTCCAGCACTGAGNACTGTATCGTCGACGAGAGCAAGAAAGTTGATTAGTAGTGGATGTGCGGCTTATTTGGCGACTGTAGTGGAGACTCAAAAGGAACTTCCAGCACTGAGTGATATTCCAGTGGTTCGAGAGTTTCCTGATGTATTTCCTGCGGAGCTACCGGGATTGCCGCCGGATCGGGAAATTGAGTTCGTTATTGACTTGGTTCCCGGAACGGCGCCAATTTCGAAGGCTCCGTACAGAATGGCACCTGCTGAGTTGAGAGAGTTGAAAGCTCAGTTGCAGGATTTGATGGATAAAGGCTTTGTGAAGCCTAGTGTATCACCATGGGGAGCTCCAGTTTTATTTGTAAAGAAGAAAGACGGAACGCTTCGACTGTGTGTTGATTACCGTGAACTGAACAAGGTCACGATCAAGAATAAATATATGTTGCCGCGAATCAATGACTTATTTGATCAGTTGCAAGGTTCACGAGTGTATTCGAAGATTGATCTTCAATCGGGTTATCACCAATTGAAGATCAAGCTAGAGGATGTACACAAGACAGCGTTCCGCACTCGTTATGGTCATTACGAGTTCACAGTGATGCCATTTGGACTGACCAATGCCCCTGTAGCATTCATGGATCTGATGAACAGGATCTTTAAGCCGCTATTGGATCAGTGTGTGGTGGTATTCATAGATGATATCCTGATCTTTTCTCGAAGTAATGAGGAACACGAGGAACACTTGAGAATGGTGATGCAAATTCTTCGGGAGAAACAGTTATATGCTAAATTGAAGAAATGTGAATTTTGGTTGCGAGAGGTCGCATTTTTGGGGCATGTGATTTCTGAGGGTGGTGTAGCTGTTGACCCAAAGAAAGTAGAGGCAATTAAGAATTGGCCTCGCCCGACGACTGTTCCAGAGATCCGCAGTTTTCTTGGACTTGCGGGGTATTATAGACGGTTCGTGGAGGGATTTGCGAAGATTACTACTCCACTAACGCGTCTTACACATAAAGGAACCAAATATGTGTGGAGCGAAGAATGTGATCGTAGCTTTCGGGAGTAGAAAAAAAGGTTGACTTCGACTCCTATTCTGGCCTTGCCGATTTCGGGGGAGAGTTTTGTGATCTACAGTGATGCTTCCTACAGTGGACTTGGGTGTGTACTTATGCAGGGTGGTCGAGTGATTGCTTATGCGTCTCGCCAATTGAAGAACTATGAAAAGAATTATCCAATTCATGACTTGGAATTAGCGGCGGTGATCTTCGCACTGAAGTTGTGGAGACATTACCTTTATGGCGAGCATTGTGAAATTTATACTGATCACAAGAGCCTGAAGTATTTATTCACCCAGAAAGAGCTGAATATGCGACAACGCCGGTGGTTAGAATTGTTGAAAGATTATGATGTTAATATTCTATACCACCCAGGAAAGGCGAATGTAGTTGCGGATGCACTGAGTAGGAAGTCTGTGGAGAACTTGGCTATGGCGATCACGCATCAACCATCGTTGCAGAATGAAATGCGACGGTTTGATCTTGAGGTAGTAGCTCCAGAT
This sequence comes from Ananas comosus, assembly GCF_001540865.1. Taxonomy (NCBI): domain Eukaryota; kingdom Viridiplantae; phylum Streptophyta; class Magnoliopsida; order Poales; family Bromeliaceae; genus Ananas; species Ananas comosus. The sequence continues at coordinate 1,602 of NW_017890870.1, read as the reverse complement.
GTACCAGCTATTCTTGCCGCTCTAGTTGTTCAACCGACCTTGTTGGAACGGATTAAAGATCGGCAATCTTTAGATTCGTACCTCCAAAAGGTGCGGTGTGAAGTTGAGAGCGGGCGTAGTGGTGATTTCACAGCTGGATCTGATGGAGCACTTCGGTTTCGCAACCGGTTGTGCGTGCCTAAAGACGAGGAAGTTCAGAGGACTATACTACAGGAAGCTCATCATTCACCCTATAGTGTGCATCCAGGTGGCACTAAAATGTACAAGGATCTTAAAGTGCATTATTGGTGGCCTGGAATGAAGAAGGATGTTGGACAGTTTGTGGCGTAGTGTTTGACTTGTCAGCAAGTTAAAGCGGAGCGCAGGTTTCCCGCGGGAAAGTTACAGAGCTTGCCTATTCCGGTCTGGAAATGGGAGAACATTGCGATGGACTTCATTGTTGGATTACCTCGATCATAGGCTGGTCATGATACCATTTGGGTGATTGTAGATCGATTGACGAAGTCGGCGCATTTCTTGTCGATTCATGCTACTTGGTCAGGGAACAAGTTAGCCCAGGTGTACCTCGACGAGATGGTGAAATTACACGGAGTCCCGACGTCGATTGTATCTGATCGAGATCCACGGTTTACATCTCACTTCTGGAGGAGTTTACAGGATGCTCTGGGCACACGTCTTGATTTTAGTACAGCTTTTCATCCTCAGACCGATGGACAGTCTGAGAGGACGATTCAGATATTGGAGGACATGTTACGGGCGTGTGTGCTTGACTTCAGAGGGAGTTGGCATGATTCCTTAGCGATGGCTGAGTTTGCATATAATAACAGTTTTCAAGAAAGCATCGCAATGGCACCGTTTGAAGCCCTCTACGGGAGGAAGTGTCGATCCCCTATCCATTGGAGTGAAGTAGGAGAAAGAACGGTTCTTGGTCCTGATGTACTTCAGGAGGCGGAGGAAAAAGTACGCCTAGTCCGCCAGAGATTATTGACGACCCAGTCACGGCAGCAGAATTATGCCAATAAGCGTCGAAAGAACTTGGAGTTTGCGGTTGGTGATCGGGTATTCTTAAAGGTATCGCCAATGCGCGGGATAAAGAGATTTGGTGTTTGAGGAAAGCTTAGTCCTCGATACATCGGGCCCTACGAGATCTTGGAGCGGGTTAGAGCAGTAGCTTATAGATTGGCCTTACCGCCAAAGTTCGAGGGAATACACAATGTATTTCATGTGTCGAATCTCCGAAAGTATATGCATCATCCTGGACATGTTCTGGAGTATGAACCAGTGGATTTACAAGAAGATATGACTTATGAAGAATATCCAGTATGCATTTTGGATCGAGATGTGCGCGAATTACGGAATCGCACTATTCCCTATGTGAAAGTACAATGGAGCAATCACTTGAGGCGAGAGGCCACTTGGGAATTGGAAGAAGCCATGCACGAGCTCTATCCTCATCTATTCGATCAGGAGAACTAAGGTATGAGTTTGAGTTTCGAGGACGAAACTATTTAAGGAGGGGAGATTGTAATATGTCGAAAATTTCGACTACGGGCTAATTGGGATCAAATTGATCACAATAATGCCAAAATAAAAAAATTAATT
>NW_017890869.1:0-31610 GCF_001540865.1 Ananas comosus | reverse complement strand
ATAATAAAAAATAATCACACTTCAGGGAAACTTAAACACCACTACACTTGACTTACGTTGGATCTACAGATTCGTCAATCCAAACGCCCCCTAAGATGATTTTCAACATGAATATGAGCAATTACAAGCTTCAACCCCTCGCCACGTTTCTTCTCGGCGCAGCAACTGCGATAGCCACCATTTTGTTTTTCCTATCACTCCAAGGCCATCATTGCCTCACCTGATTTTGCCTAATTTATTTTTTCAATGAATAAAGTGGGTAATATGATACCGTTTTCTCCACAAAAAAAAAAAGAAACAATTAATAGACCCGTTAACTGGTACCTTTTGCTTCCCTTTGTCTCTCCACCTTTCAAAATAAAGCCTAGATTCATACAAAAAAAAGAAAAACAAAAATAAAAAAAATAATGCACAGAGCTTAACCGGATTAAAGATCATTTTAAGTGGGCTACTTACCCAACCTTTCAAAACTCTCAGTTTACTAACCAATATTTCAATTTGTTTAATTTGAGTCGGTCAGCATCACCTTGAGTTGAAAATTCGAATGCATCATGTATTTTTCCAGATTTAATTAGCATACTTCGTATAATTTTGATAACTATGAATTAATCATAGTTAGTAATTTGTTTAAATTTTAAAATCAAAATATTTTTGATTGACTCAAATCAAACAAATTGAAATGATAAATAGTAAAATTAGAATTTTGAAAGATTTGATAGTCAACTTTAAATGGTCTATAATTCAAATAAGTTCTGCATATTTTTATCATGGAGCACGGCCTCTAAAATAAGCACAAGAAAAAAAAAAGAGAGATTCGCGAAGAAATTTTTGCGACGATTCGCTACGGTGGGTACTTATGCTTATGCTCATACCTAACTTCAGGTGAGAGGTTAAACATTAACGCAAATTAACTGTTCCAATTAAGTACGAATACCTAATTTTTCTAAATTTTGGTTTCTTAATAGGATAAATCATACCTAACGGAGCCAATTGTTGAATCGAATGTCTTATCATCATAAAATACCTTACAAATACGAGAGCTTCCATACTTTTGAAAACGTAGGAAACCTACTATATATATATAAATATATATAAGTGAGGCTACTATGCTTTTGGAAGCACGGAGCCTTCCGTGTTTTCAAGTCGTTTTCGATGTTGCAACTTTCGAATCGTCGATCGGCTCCGTTAAACTTGATCTAGAGTATTTGAAGTACCTAGAAAATAAATTTTATGATTTTTGATATCATTTGCCTAATGATCGAAGGGGGCTCAAAATCAATAATTTTAAAGGCCGTAGTGAGCCATTTGCAAGTTTAACGGTGTAGAAATATCCAAATTACGTAAAATTTTGATAAAAAATTCTTTATACTATATAAAACAAGATCAATATCTTTGATCTAAAATTTTAATATCATATTATCAAGTATTATAAGATTTTTATTTTCAGCAGTTAATTTTGAGCCCCTTCATTCACTAGGCAAATAATATTAAAAAATCGCATAATTTATTTTCTAGATATTTCAAATACTCTAGATCAAGTTTAACGGAGCCGATCGACGATTCGAAAGTCGCAACATGAAAAACGACCTAAAAGCACGGGAGGCTCCGTGCTTCCAGAAGCATGGTAGCCTCGCTCTATATATATATATATATATATATATATATATATATATATATATAAATATAAAAGCTTAGATTTTTAAGTTCAGAGACCAAGTCTCACAATATGCCCCTTCAAAAATAAAAATAAAAGGCAGAGACCAAGGCACAGCGTATCCGAAAAATATTAAAGGGTCCAACATACATTCCATACACTGTACCTGTTAATCAATTGCCACTTAATTCCTAAAATCCCTCTCTCTCTCTCTCTCTCTCTCTCTCTCTCTCTCGATCTCAAAAAGGTGATGGGCCGTGACATGAGTAACCGCTCACTCTTAGTCTCCTTCCTCCTTGGAGTGGCCATGGCTATTGCTTGCGTTTTCTCCTACATGTCCGTAGACCCATGGAACAGAAGCGTGGAGATCTCTTCATGGAGAATGAGTGGGAACAGTGACTCTAATGTTGATGGGGCTAATGAAACCATGTTTGCTCCTAATAGTGATGTTGATCATGCACAATTGGCTCCTAAAGAGGTTAGTTGATTCACTATGTGAGTACTCATGATCAATCTCCTTTTCTATTATAGTGTAATAATTTTATTCGTTTCTCTCTCTCTCTCCCTCTCTCTCTCTCTCTCTCTCTCTCTCTCAAATGACTTTCGATTTGTATTTTAACTTCATTACTAAGCTCTTTATTCTTAGCATTAAAAGGCTTGCGTGTAATATATATATATTTTTTAACATGTATATTTTTAAGATACAGAAGTAACATGCTATTTGTTTTATTTAATTTTTTTTTAGAAATAAACTAAACTGAAAAATATGAAATAACTAAATTTTGAGGTTGAGATCTCGAGTACCAGTCTTTTGTCGCTTGTGCTAAGTATGGACGGTCTTATTGGGGAAATAGTGAAAGTTGTTCTCGGTGACTTTGCAGTAAATTTTTTAGGCTTCAATTATGTGATATTGCAGTTAAAAGAATCAAACAATTTAAATGAAAAGAAACTTGTGTAAAGGCAATTATGATTGCTCCATTTAATTCATACATGCAAGATGATATGATCTGAACATTAGAAGAAGTGGTCGATCATCGAGTATCAAATTTAAGAGTCAAATTTTCTCAGTCATATGTTTTTATTTGTGAGAAATTAATGAAGAGATAATAAAACAAATAACAACTAAATTTTTTTGAGAAATAGATAGCAAGCTATCTGCTTCATTCATTAAGTAAAATGAACTAAACATACAATATGAAAGCAGCTAAGGTCTCCTAGAAATAGGTAAAAGAGGTAAAAATAAAAAGCAAAAAAGAAGGGGCAAGGTGAGAATGGAAAGAAAGAAAGAAGGTCAAGTGACACATCTAGAGCAGTGCGGTCCAATTGCTGTTCAGGAATTTGACACGTTCTAGAGACCGGGTAGCATTGGGCGGATTTTCTTGAAAAATGAAATTGTTTCTATCCGTCCAGACAATCCACCAGATCGCAGCCAGAAGGATCAAGCCTTGTGTTGTCAACGAGTCGGCAGGTTTGTCAGAAATTCCTGCCCAAAGGCTTTGGACGTTGCCCGTTATATCGTTAGTTGCGTCCAATCCTTTCACGCTGAGGAGAAGGTATCGTACATAAACACAGTTACTAAATAGATAATCGCAGCTTTCTGTAAGTACCGCAGAGAAAACACAGTTTTGGTCTACAAGCATGTCTCAGTTGAGCAATCTATCGGCAGTGAGTAATCTCTTCCGAATTAGTAGCCAAATGAAGACTTTGAATTTGAATGGAATTTTTAATTTCCAAATGTGTAGATTCGTTGGGACTCGCTGTAACAACTAAATTAGTCCAATTAAATAAGGACATAGCGAAAATTGAACAAGAGTGAAAATTACGAATACCAACTAAAACTCAAAAAATAGTGCAAGCTAATTAATGACACTTTGTTTTTTCCCCTTTTTTGGACACAAATTAAGGGGAGAAAAAAAAGGGAACTTTTCTTTATGTTGGACTAATTAATCAAATTTTGTTCTAATTGATTCCATTTGTTGCAACAGATGCCACAAACTAAAGATTTAGCCTCTCTATTGAAAAGTGCGGCAATGGATGACAACACAGTCATATTAACCGAAGTAAACGAAGCATGGGCGACGCCAAATTCACTCCTCGACCTCTTCCTCGAGAGCTTTCGTGTCGGCGAACATATAGAACATCTTCTGGACCACCTACTTATCGTCGCGGTCGATCAAAAGGCGTTCGACAGGTGCAACTTAGTGCACTCTCATTGCTACTTACACAAGATGGAGGGTAATTATTCAAGTGCGAAGGGTTTCATGAGCAAGGATTATCTTGAGATGGTGTGGAATAGGAATAAGTTTCAACAAAGTATTTTGGAGCTCGGATACAATTTTCTTTTCACGGTGAGCGCACTTTTTCAATAGAAATTAATATGTGTGTATATCAATTATGATCATGCTTTATAATTTTGAATGTTATGCGTGTCACACACCTCAAGGAGTCCCATAATTAAATGCACTAGTGAAGGCACCCGCGCGTTGCAGCGGGTAGATTCTGTATAAATAAATAAATAAATAAAGCTGTAGAAAGAAATTTAGATATTAAACTCCACTCCGTGCCTAAATTTTTATGAATAGTATAAAAAAGAATGAGTTGTCCCTATATCGGAAATAGAGATATTTTAGTTATATTTTCAGTTTAGCAATGATGTATATAGTGTAGAAATTCATGCGATGCGGCGGATAAAAATTAAAAACATATAGGGTTCTTACTTTTTTTCGAGAAAAGAGTGATCGAGGGTAGGAGTGGGGGTCGTATAAGAGTTCAAAATTGTTGCAAATGGGCGCAACCACACATCCTCCTTGAACGCGGCGCCCCCGTCCGCGGCCTTGAGCGCCGCGCACACCTCGTTTAGGGCCTCGCGGATCATCCGCTCGAACCGCGCGCGCACGGTGTTCGAGCGCGCACGGACGTGGCAGTAGCGAGGTCCGCCATGCTGAGGAAGGTCTCCGGCCGCTCCTCCTCCGGGGTCTCCTTCTAGATGACCACCGCCGCGTGGACGGCGGCGGGGCCGGCGGAGAGGAGGCGCCGCCGATCGGAGGGGCGGCGGCGAGGGAGGGTGCGGAGGGAGAGGAAAGGTTGGGGTTTTAGGGTTTGGGAAGGAGAGCGGAAGAGCTCGACAGAGAGATCGCGGATGTGGGGTTTGGGGTTTATCAAGCTTGGAGAAGCTATATTTACTACCACATATTAATTTGTCATCTAAAGTATAGTATTTATTATTTAATTAATTAGGAAAGGAAAACATATGAATGTAATATATAGCTATCATTAGCAACATTAAATATAATAAGATAGTTAAAATATAAACATGTAAAACTGAAGCGATTATTCTTGGGCAATAATTAGACAGTTTTTTCTCTTTATAATTAATATCTTAAGTATTTCACTATTAAAAAATTTATAGGGATATAAATAAAATTAAAGAGTAATTAAGAGGTGAGTATTAATGGAATTATAACTATTAAGAATATTAAATGTAAGAATAAAAAAAAATGAACCACTATTAAAAAATATAAAAAATTTAAAAAATTAAAAAAAAGGAAGGCTTGCCATGTCATCAATTTTATTGGGGATTCATATAGAGTTATAGATATGTCGATCACATAAAGGACAAGTAGTGCTTTGATACATACATTTTGGCTAAAATTTATATTTTGGACCACGTGGTTGTGGTCCACCAAATTGCTAACATTATAGAATAATAATGATTGGGCTTTCCATGTAGTGCCAATTCTATCTGGGGCCATTTAATTAAATTTTATGCTATGACAAATACTTAATAAAAGAGAGATTGTGACATATGAGAAATGCATCAAATGAAGCTAAAAGGACTATAAACTTTAGATTCTGGTAGTGTTTGGTTGAGGGATAAAGTGGGAATAGACCAATTTATTCCTCTAATTCATCCAAACACTAGAGAGGGGGATGAGTTTATTTAATCCCCCTCTTAACGGGTTATTCTAGAATAACCCGTTAAGAGGGGGAAATTGTTGTTCCATCTTTTTGGTGGAATAACAATTTCGTCTCTTTATACCTCTACTAATTTAATAATAAAATATTATTAATTAATATATTATATAATATTTTATTAATTAATTAAATAAATTAATAATTAACTAATTTAGTAATAAAATATTTGCTAAATTAATAACTATTTAGTGTGTTTATGTAATAACTAATATATATATTGATTAATTAATTAATATTTTGACCAATATAACTAAATAAATAAATAAATAAGTAATTTACTAATATATTAATTTATTAGCTTAATTTGTTAACTTATCAAATTATTTATAGTTAGTTTATTTATTAATTAACAGTACTCATGGATAATTGATTAATGATTAATTAATCTGGTAATTAATGTATTAATTAACATTTATGATTAGCTAATAATATTCATGATAAATTAGTTAAATAATTTATTAAATATCATTTACATAATATTTTTAATATTTTGATGTTAAGTAATTATATACAATATTATTATTTAACTACTATAATTACTTTTATTCCTATTATTGCTATCTAACTACCCAAACACTATTTTTCCTATTCTCGAATATAACCCACTTTTTATCCAAACGTAAAGTTGGTTTTATTCCCCTTTATCTCCGAAGTTGTACCTATTCTAGGAATGACCAAAAAAAATTTATTCCCGAACCAAACGGATTCACTAATTTGTAAATAAAAATATATAACCATTCAGCTGCTAATACTAGTGGGTCAGAACAAAAAGATATTTAAATTTTTTTTTTTTGAGAGATTGGTAGCATGCTACCCGCTTTGTTTATTTCATTTAGAAATAAACTTAGCTAGAAATGTGAATCAACTAGGATTCGAACTTGGAACCTCAGTACCTAGCTAACATAATATATGACTGACTTCCTTTGTACCAGGATATGGACATCATCTGGTTCCGAGATCCGTTACGACGCATCGCGATCACTTCGCACATAGCGACATCGAGCGACTTCTTCTTCGGCGACGAAGATAGCTTGGGGAACCTCCCCAATACGGGGCTTCTCTATGTGAAGTCCTGCACAAAGACCGTCGAATTCTACAAGAACTGGCAGCTCGCGAGAGAGCGGTTTCCGAGAAAGCACGAGCAACATGTCTTCTACAAACTGAAAGGCGAATTCGCCGCCCGATTCCAAGTAAAGATTCAGTTCATCGACACGGCATACTGCGGCGGATTCTGCCAACTTAGGAGCGACCTGAACAAGATTTGCACCGTGCACGCCAACTGCTGCGTGGGGCTACAAAGGAAGTTGTATGATTTGAGAAATATTATGGAGGATTGGCAAAAGTACAAGGCTTTAACTGTAGAGGAGAAAAGGAAAGGTGATTTTCACTGGAGAGTACCAGGTAAATGCATTCATGCACCGAGACAACATTCTACTAAAAGTCATTAAATTGGAGGAATATTAGGTAAAATTAATTGGAATAAGAGGCCTTATTCCCATTTATTAATTTGCATTATACTCGATCAGCTTTGTTTACGGAGGAAAATGGATGGATCGTTTTTGTTTATTTCTCATGAATTTATACTGTAATCCTTAAACATAAATTTTCTTTTTTATTTTCTTTAATAAAATGATTATTTTGCTCTACTGCTGTAAAAGATTCATTTATGTCAGTTACTTCACGTGTGGTTAATTACCTATCATTTACAATAAATTTAGATCTTTTTTTTTAATGGTTAGGAACTAAAGTGTATGTATGTATGTAAAAATTTTAAAGAGTAAAATATTTGGATTGAAACTGACTGTACTTTACACAGATGGCTAACAACTTAATGATTGGTACTCGAAATTCTAAATTCTAATTTTAATTATTCCGCATTTCTAGCTTGGAAAGTAATATATAGAGATAGAGGAAAAAAAAGATTCTCCATTTTGGAATTATTATGTGATTAAAGTGATTCTCGTTTATTTGTCTCAACCCTACATTTCTTTATCCAATGACTAAAAACTAAAAAGCACCACTCCCTTAATGCTTTTAAGAGTATTCTAGCTCAACTCTCTCTCTCTCTCTCTCTCTCTCTCTATATATATATATATGTATAAGTATATAATTATTATCGGCAATAACTATTTAAATTTGAGCAAATTATGTCAGATATTTTTTAATAAAATTTAACAGATAAATTTATTTTAAAAAATTAAATTTTTACTATAAATTTTTGGCTAAATATGACATATAAATTTATATTGACTCGAAATACTTATTAAAATAATTGTGACGTGTATTTGCGCATACACTTATCTAGCTAGTGTATGTGTGTGTGTAGTTAGGCTCTTATACTATCTTTAGTACTGGGGCTCCGGTACTATAATCTCGTTATCGATCTTAGTGTATTCAAATCAACGATTCACACCATTAAAACTGATCTAGAGTATTTAAAGTTTTATTTTTTCGACATAGTTTACTTTATTATCAAACTATTTTAAAATTGTCAATTTTCAATTGTTACTATGGCGAGTTTGGAGTTTAACGGTATAGAAGAATCTAAATTTCTTCAAATTTTGATAGAGATTATTTAAAATTATCTAGATCAAGGTCAACATTGTTGATCTTAAAATTAAAAGTTCTATACTCAAATTTTAAAGATTGTTCGATTTCTACCGTCCATTTTGATATAATTTATTTACTAAGTAAAGTTAAATAATTTATTTGATTTGAATAATTCTACATCATTAAACTTGCAAACGGTATGTATCAATCATTAAAAATTATTGATTTTGAACACTTTCGATCGCTAGGTAAATGATATCGAAAAATCACAAAATTTATTTTCTAGATACTTCAAATACGTTATATCAAGTCTAACGGCCGATCATCGATTTGAAAACTTCATCATCGAAAACAATTTAGGAATACGGAGGCTTCCATACTTCTAACAGCACACAAGACTTATATATAGATATATAGAACTAGGCTGAAATACTATCAATAGCACCAAGCTGGTGCTATTGGTGATATTAGTTTTTTAATGCTTGAATTGAGAAATGTGTGGTTAGGATGACGCGGGCCTTCTAGAGTTGAGTGAGTGGTTGGTTGAATAGTATAATTTAACGGGTAAAAATAATCAAAACGTTAAATCTAACAGTGAAAAACTCGATAGCACCAAATCCTTGGTGCTATCTATACTATCCTAGCCGGACTATACATATATATATTATTTTGTTTCAATTTCTGATTCCTTCTCCAGAATCCTTTACTTAATTTAAGGAAGCACGTGCGTGCTTAGAAGATGATGTAATTTTGACTCGTGTGAACCAAATTAAGTAGTAGAGATACGACCTTCTCTTTGCTGATTAATTCGTTGGCCCAACTGATTTGATTTACCAATCAAATTTCAATTAATTCGGTCAAATTGACATGTCCAAACTTTGTTTACTGATTTAGCAAAATTAGATCAAACGAAAAACTTGGTTAGGTTCATACTAATCTGAGTTAACTGAAACAAAAAAAAAAGAAAAAAAAGAAAAAAAAATGTGTGACTTAACCCAAATAAAATTGATCGATTAAATGAGGTTTAATCATTTGATTCATGTGTCTATTTTTACTCTACATTTAATTTTTAATAATTTTGATCCAATTTCTTCTTTCTCTAATTTTAATCGACCTGGCCTGTTTTGGGCCCTTAATTAGAAGTTAGAATGAGGGACGACGCATCACTCTACTAGGCTAGCTAGCACATAATGCATATTCGAGGTTCTCTCATCCTAACTAGTCTACGTTTTTTATGCGCCATATATTGTTATCTATATTAATTTTAGATCAAATCAGATCAATTTGCATGACTCAATCTTTAACTTGATCAATTTAGAGTAACAATGATTGAACCTTCTGAATTTGTGGTGGAACTAATGGTTGAACCAACAAAATTTTGAACTAGTGATATTTATTGATCATTACTGGTTCCGATTTTTGAAACATTAATTAGTTGTTATGCTTATGACTTTCTTATGCCAAGGGTCTGCTCAAACTACCTTACACACTCAATATTATCAAGATTAAAAAAAAAATCAAAATTTTAAAAAAGAAAGCGAGAAAAGAATGAAGCATCAAAAAGATATTGTAAAACTCACTCGTGTGACCCTGACATCAAACTAAAGTTTGGACACCAGCGCCTAATGTTCAATTTTTTTTTTCGAGAGAGAAAGGTAGTATGCTACTCGCTTCGTTTATTTCATTTAGAAATAAACTTAGCTCGAAATATGATTCAATTAGAATTCAAACTTGGATCTCGAGTACCAACCACCAAACCCTTTGCCGCTTACTCTAGGGACAGCCGATCCTAATGTTCAAATTTTAAGTCAAAAAGAGAAAGGGGCACATATGTGGGTAAATTATTCATTTTTTTAATAAGAAAATGATGCAAAATAAAGGTCTTAAGCTTGTAGTGTTATTTAGCTTGGTTTTTATATGCATACAAATGGAATATTAGAATATTTTTTTTCCTATTATTCATTTAGAAAAAAGGAATAATTATAAATAAAGAACATGAAGTACTGTGATTGGGGGAATCTACACCAATATTCTTTTGTTCATTAATTATTTTCTCATAATGGAATGAAGAAGCAGTTAAATTGTCAACATGGGCGCAACCATGTACATATAAATGTGTTGCTTCTTGATATTTATAACTAAATAATATTAATTCTATCAAGTTTAGGGGTGGAAACGAGCCGAGCCCGAGCGAGCTTATGTCGGCTCAAATTCGGCTTGAAATTAATTTCGAGCCTAAATCTAGGCTCAAGCTCGGCTTGAAATTAATTCGAGCCGAGCTCGAGCGAGCCTAATTTCGAGTCGAGCCGAGCTCGAGCTCTAAACGAGCCGATTGAAATTCTCGACATTATATAATCAATAGTTTAATTTTTATAGAACATTACCTATAATTTGATGCAACATGTCCAATAGTTCAAAATACAAAATAGCTAGGGTGACTGCCTGACCGGGTGAGGGTCAAAGAGAGAGAGAGAAAGAGAGAGGAGAAAAAAATTAGAAATTTGAAAATTTGAATGTTATTATGTTTTAGGATTATGTGCAAAAGTGAAAGTCTGAAAGAGAGAGTGTGTTATGTAAATTTAGAGTTTGGCTCAATTGCACGGTTGTACTTGTTGGGTTTATTTTATGGGCCAACAATAATGGCCCAAATTAAATTAAAGTCTATATATAATTAAAATACATTATATATATATAGTATAGTTAGGCCCTATCTGTGCTATTAGGATTGACGAGACCCCTTGTGCTCCTAAGTTCTTATACCGCCAGTCGAGATTAGATGATGTGGTTTAGGGTGAAGAGGAAAGAGGAAGGTGGAAGAGACATTGAGTTTCTCAATATCCTCTTCTTTTGGAATTTTCTCTTCCTCTCTTTGCATGCTTACACCCAATCAAATTCGTGTATGGGACGGTTCAGAACGTAGGAGTACGAAGGTCGCTTTGCTTAATAGCACGAATAGCCTACTATATATATTATATAGGTATATATATATATATATATTCGAGCTTTTCGAGCTTTTCGAGCCTAATTCGAACGAGCCGAGTAATACTCAAGCTCGGCTTGAAATGAATTTCGAGCCTTTTATTTTGTTCAAGCTCGGCTTATTTAATTTCGAGTCGAGCTCGAGCGAGCCGAATATCGAGCCGAACACGAGTCGAACGCGAGCCGGCTCGCTCGTTTGCCAGCCCTAATCAAGTTTCCTATTTCTTTTTTAAAAAGAAGAAGAAAAGTTGTGGTTAGAGCTATAAATTCCACCTTCGCCACCCTATGCGCTATTCGAGCATCTATAGAACTATATATAGAGTTGACTAACTGATTTAATTTTATATATATAGGACATCAAATTGGGTAAATGTGGGAAGTAATGAGTTGGCACCTACCATCATGTATGCTTCATTTTCATTTCTTTACCATCTCTTCTTCTTAATTAGTAATGCTAACTTGCACTCCAAATTATTTTCCAACGTATTATAGAGCTAACTTTTGCAATAAGCTAGTTAATTAGTCAGCTTTTGTAATGTGTTTATTAGCTAGCTAGCCCATATGTGCATAATGATGTGACAAATTTAGTGAAACTCATCCAGTCTAAAGTTTAAGACTATTAGGCCTGAACTCATTATTTTATATTCAAATCTTTACTTTTCTAATAATTATCTGATGTAGAATTATTCACGTAGAAACTCTTAACAATGCTAGCAATCTTAGCATTAGAGAAATGTAAAGTTTACAACTAAAAAAGAGTTGTAGAATTACAATCCTTAATTCAAAGTTGTAATCTTCCCTTCGCTCTCTAGAAATTTAAAAAATTCTCATTGAACTCTAGTAATAACTAGTGAAGTTACCCGCGCATTGCGGGGGACTAACACCATAAAAGATGGTAGATTGATAAAATAAAAATTTTAAAATTTTTTGACCTGCCATGAGACGTTAATAAATACAAATAGTATAAGAAAAACGAGAATAAAGAGATCTTATTTTACTTTTTTTTTTTGTGAAAGCGATTAGTTTATATTACAATAAACTGTGTGAGCGCATTAATTAGAAAGTGGGCGGGTGGGAAGATGAAGCATCGAGTGAAGATGGAAGGTTGGAAGGCAAATTATCAGGAAGTGAGAAGGGGAGAGAAGGCACGAGTGAAAGAGAAACTACCATGTGACAAATTTTATGGGGAATAATGTATAGGTATAGAGGTATAGATATACAAGTATAGATATAGATAATAGAAAAAGAGTATGATAAAACTAGCAGAAAAATATATACCCTTAAATGATTAAATTGTCGGATTACAATCAAAAAATAATTTCAAAAGCAAGCATTAATTGTTCAAAATTTAATGGTGGCACCGTCCAATTATTCTACCATCTATCAAATAATACATACGAATTTCAAAATAATATAAAATTTGGAATAATTTGATGGTCCAAACGTGCAAACCACATGTCACATTAAAATTTTATGATCTTCTCTCTCTCGATTTTTTGTTCCCCTATTCTCTCTCTCTCTCTCTCTCTCTCTCTCTCTCTCTCTTTCTATCTCCTCACTAGCACATAACTATCTTTCTATTCACTTCTACTAAGATGATTTTTAACATGAATATGAGCAATTACAAGCTTCAACCCCTCGCCACGTTTCTTCTCGGCGCAGCCACTGCGATAGCCATCATTTTGTTTTTCCTATCACCACAGCAACCTCCAATTCCTAACACCATTACTAGAGAAGCGAATGGGGATAAGATTAATATGGCTCCAAATCCATATGAGGATGTTAACCAAACAAGTATGTCACATAGTACTAACCAGGTTGGTTAAATATGTATGTAACCCTTAATTTGTACTACCATTTCCTTTATCTTTTAATTAATTAAGTATATATGCATGCTCGATTTACTTTTTGTTTTTTTGGCGTAATTCGGTAATATGATTATATATAAGTGTGATGTAAGTTTCGAAAGTGTTGTTAATTTGATGAACTATATTTTCACTTTTGATTTCTGAAACTTAAAAACGCACGTAAATGCATGTTTGTATGGATGGTAAATTAAATTTTGTACTGATATACCCACACCAACAGGAAGCAACTTCCCAAGAGTTGTTACAAATTCTAAGAAGAGCAGCTATGGATGATAATACGGTCATAATGACGGTAATTAACGAAGCATGGTCGGCGCCAGGCTCCCTCCTCGACGCCTTCCTGGAGAGCTTCCGCATCGGCGAGTACATTGAGCGTCTCCTGAAACATTTGATCTTTGTCGCGATGGATCGAAAAGCCTATGATAGATGCAGGTCCTTCCACAATCTATGCTTCTTTCTAAAGGTTGAAGGGGTTAACTTTACAAGTGACAAGGTTTACATGAGCAAAGATTACCTTGAGATGATGTGGAGCAGGAATAAGCTCCAGGGAAGGATTCTAGAGATGGGATACAACTTCCTTTTTACGGTATGTATTTGTACGCGCACACATGTGAGATAGATTATTTGAATTGACGATCAGTATCGTTCGTTTTTTACTCTGGAGAATTTTAAGCTATTAGAATTCGAAATTCATAATATTTTACAACTTTTGTCGACTATATATGCATCTAGTAGTTTAAACCTCAATAATTGTTTGTATCTAAGTATCTAGTAGTTTAAGAATCAATTATTGTGAAAATTGATTCAATTGTTTTTAAAAAAAAATACAATAAGATACATAATTTTTAATTTCTAGTAAATTTAAACAGTACTATTGATCATCTCCAATTGCATGAATTGTCAATTCAAAATTGATCAGCTAACAAGAAGAAACACTTGTTCCTATAGGATGTCGACATCGTGTGGTTTCGAAATCCCTTGCGACACATCTCTGTAGCTGCCCACATAACGTTCGCGAGCGACGACTTCTACAGAAACCCCGACGATTTAGCAAACATCGCGAATGGCGGGTTCCTCTACGCAAAGTCGACTAAAAACACAATCGAATTCTTCAAGAATTGGTACTCGGCCAGAGAGAGGTACCCTGGTGAGCATGACCAATCCGTCTTCAACCAGATCAAGTACGAGTTTTCGTCTCGGTTTCGAGTCACGATTCGATTTCTTGATGCGGTTTATTGCGACGGACTTTGCCATCCTCGAAAGCACTTCGACAAGATTTGCACGTTCCACGTCACGTGCCGCGCCGGCCTTGCGAGTAAGCTTTATGAACTGAGAAATGTTATTGAGGAGTGGAAGAGGTACAAAGGTGATCAACCACATGAAACACCAAACAATATTGGACACAAGCAGCTATCAAAGATATAACGATATTAGCTTTAGTCTAGCTGTTAGTTGGCATGCGTGGAAAGCCAGAAATGACTTTCATCTTTAGGAAAACCGAGAACAGAATCAGCTGAATGGTGAATCACGTCGACCTCATCAGTGGTGAAGGAGTGGGATTACTGCTCCTGGACAACACGTAATTCACTATCTGTGTAATGGCGGGGGGGGGGTACGTGGCCGTGGTGTTTTTTTTTTTTTTTTTTTTTTTTTTTTATTTTTTCTTCTAGGGGTCATGTTGCCCTACTCTTGTGTAAGCTTAGTTCATCTATCTAATGAATGAAGCGGTAGCGGTGCCCTACCTTTCTCTCAAAAAAATGTATCACAAAAGAGCAATGGCGCATAGAATATTTATGTATTTTTAGGGAACTTCATTTTTTTGTCTGGTAGAGGTATTTCGTAATTCTATCATAAAGGTAACGTAAGAATATATAGTGTTGCTTGAGTTTAATTATATCATGCATCTACGTATTAGATGAGCTGCATCCATTAACATGCAACTTCAAGATATGCTAAAACTTACTATGATATTGTATTTATCTATAGGCCATTGTATTCTTTTTCATTTTTTTTAATAATTTTTTTCATTCTGTTTTGTTGTGTTATATTTAAGCCCTTTTAAACTTTATAATATAGAACTAGAAAATCCATATTTGAAAACGCTAAATAAATACACGGAGGCAGATCAACAACGAAACAGTAACATACAGTACTTACGGAGATAAAAACGCACGGTTACGTTGTGATTTATTAAAATCGGTTCTAAAATTTTGAATGGCCATAAAAAGAACGTCATGTTTAAGCTTCTCTTTAACAAATCTTATTTAAAATAAGACGTTGACAAAAGTCGTCTTAGCAGAATTGATTTGTACATTATTTATTGCAATTTCCTCCACCATTTTCAAAGTTTAAGAATTCTGAAACCGAATCAGAACTCTAATTTAAACTTTTGATTGATGTGAGGATCCCAAAACTTCGCTATAAATTTTCATACTAATTTATGATATTGACCAGAGTATATACATTATATGATTAAACCATCAAGGCTCCTATGCCATTTAATGTATCATTGATTGTAAAAAAAATCATTCTGTAGACAACATGCTTATAAATTTTACATTCTTTTATTGGTTCATGTTATCTTATCTGGTAAGATATATATTTATTTTGAAAAAAAAGAGAATAGCAATGAAAGGAACAAGTAATTAGTTTTTTATTTTTCAAAATGATATAGACTTTGAGCCAGATGCATGTCACTTACCAATTCCAATTCACAAATATCAATTATAGACTAGCTATTGAGAACGATTCTTTCTGAAATTGTCGGCTAACTGTAAATTTAATCGTAGCTGGTTTCTCTATTTATTATTTGAAGTGCGCGTACGCCATAACCAATGGCTATCATTGTTCTCACTTGATTTTACCTTAATTTATTTTTTTCATATAAATAAGAGTGGATACGTATGCTATTTTTTTCTCAAAAAAAAAAAAATTATAGTAACCGTTAACACTGGATACCTTTGTTCCCTTTGCTCTCCACACTTCAAAATTAAAGCCTATTATTCATACAAATAAAAAAACTCAGAAATTAAAAAAAGCACATGAGCTTAACTGGGAATTAAAGATCGCATTTTAAGTGAGTGCTAATATAACCAACCTTTCAAAATTAATCTTAATTTTTCTTCTAAACCATATTTTCAATGTAATTTGATACTTGAATTAATTATAGTAAAATTTTTTATTAAATTTTAAAATTAAAATATTTTTGATTGATTCAAATCAAAGAATTGAATGCCCAATAGTAAAATTAGAATTTAAAAGATTTGTATTAGTTCAATTTTAAATGATCTATATTCAAATTAAGTTAATGCATCACGATGCTAACTAAACACTGATATATATAAGAGTGAGTCACAGGGCCTCTTAATTAAGCACAGATAAATATAGAGATTAACGTGTTGCTCCAAGCTGAGTCAACACGTATGTTTTTTTTTTTTTTTTTTTTTTTTTTTTTTTTTTCTTTCTTCTAGGGGTCCGAGTTGCCCCACTCTTGTAGCCTAGTTCATCTATCTAATGAATGAAGCGGGTAGCGTGCTACCTTTCTCTCAAAAAAATGTATCAACAAAAGGCATGGGCATAGAATATTTATGTATTTTTAGGAACTTCCATGTTTTTGTTGGTGAGGTATTTCGTAGATTCTATTATAAGGTACGTAGATATATAGTGTAGCTTGGTTAATTATACATGCATCTACGTATAGATGAGCTCAATCCTAAATCAATTGATGTAAAATTACTTGATATTGTTTATTTATGCGCCATTGTATTCTTTTTCTTTTTTTTAAAATTTTTTTTTCATTTTTCTGTTTTGTGTGTGTATATTTAAGCCCTTTTAAACCTTTCATAAATAATAGAACTAGAAATCATATGAAGAACGCTAATAATTTACACGGAGAGAAACAAAACAATCGAAAGTAACAACACGTACTTACGGAGTAAAACGCACCGGTTCGGTGATTTATTATCGGTTCTCAAAAATTTGAAAGGTTGTTTTAAGCTTCTCTTTTTATATTTAAAAATGGTGACAAAAGTCGTCTTTGAAGCAGAATTGATTTGTACATTTTTTTATTGCAATTTCTCCACCATTTTCAAAGTTTAGAATTCTGAAACCGAATCAGAATCTAATTTAAACTTTTTGATTTGATGTGAGGATCCCAAACTCAGCTATAAATATCCTACTTAATTAGATATTGACCAGGTTATTAATGTGGTCCATGGCCATTAATTGATCCTGACTTGTTGTGACAACATGCTTATAAATTTTCCATTCTTTTATATGGTTCATGTATCTATCTTAGTTAATTATTTTGAAAAAAAAGAGAAAGCAGAAAAGGACAAGTAATTAGTTTTTATTTTTCAAAATGATATAGACATGAGCCAGATGCATGTCACACCCAATTCAATTACACAATATCAATTAATAGACCTAGCTATGAGAACGATTCCTTTCTGCAAATTGCCGCTACTGTAATCGCTAGTGGTTTTCATTTATTTTGGGCGGTACGCCCATAACAAGGCCATCATTGTCTCACTTTGTTTTACTTAATTTATTTTTTCAATGAATAAAGTGGATAGTATGCTATTTTTTTCTCAAAAAAAAAAAACAATTAATAGACCCGTTAACTGGTACCTTTTGCTTCCCTTTGTCTCTCCACCCTTCAAAATAAAGCCTAGATTCATACCAAAAAAAAAAAAACAAAAAAAACAAAATGCACAGAGCTTAACTGGATTAAAGACCATTTTAAGTGGGCTACTTACCCAACCTTTCAAAAATCTAAGTTTACTAACCAATATTTCATGTAATTTTGATAACTATGAATTAATTATAGTTAGTAATTTTTTAAAATTTTAAAATTAAAATATCTTTGATTGACTCAAATCAAACAAATTGAAATGACAAATAGTAAAATTAGAATTTTAAAAGATTTGATAGTCAATTTTAAATGATCTATAATTCAAATAAGTTCTGCATGTTTTTAAGGTTGAGCACGGCCTGTAAAATAAGCACAAGAAAAAAAATAAGAGAGATTAGCGAAGAAATTTTCGTGACTATTCACTATGGTGGGTACTTATCTAAGAATTTATCCGGCACAAAAAATCACAGCGGAAATTTAAATTGTATTTTCGAAAAATAAAAATCCATATCGCATATGAATCAAGACAAAACAAAAACAAATCAATTCAGTGCCGGCGGATCATTCTCATGTTACAATGTAAAATAATAATCTAATCTAAACAGATTTGAAGTTCAGGCTACATCACCTCGGACCGGTTAAGGTCTCTTGATCTACTGTACGGTTGAAACTGAGATTCCGATTAGCCGCGCACATGCCTGGCCTCTACGCGTATCCACACGAAATTGATTTAGATCCAACGTCTTCCGTCGCACGGAACAGATGAGTCACAGATTACAAAGACGGTGCTAGCAGTCTTCTGATATCTACGTTTCCTTTAGTGAAATATTTGACGAAAGGTTGAGAGAGAATAATGTGAATTCTTTTTCATTAAATTTGAGTGTCACGTACTAATGAAGCCACGGCTCCTATATGTACGCCTCCACTAATTAATAAAGCCGTACAAGCCAGGCACACTCAATCTGTTGTAACTAATTTGGATCATATCCAATTAGTTACAATACTAATCAATCTATTATAACTAATTTGGATCATATCCAATCTATCTATTATTATATACTAAAGTAGAACCCTTAATAAAAGCTATATGAAAAGCTGACACGTGACGCTCTATATGTTTGCCACGTGTCAAGCTCAAATATAGATTTTTTATTTTAGAAAAAAAAATTAAATTTTTTAAGAAAATAATATCTTTTACTATATAGAAAATCTACGTGTCAAGCTCAAATATAAATTTTCTATTTTAGAAAATATTCTATTACTATATACTAAAGTAGAACCCTTAATGAAACCTATATGAAAAGCTAACACGTGACGCTCTATATGTTTGCCACGTGTCAAGCTCAAATATAGATTTTTTATTTTAGAAAAAAAAAAATAGATTTTTTAAGAAAATAATATCTTTTACTATATAGAAAATCTACGTGTCAAGCTCAAATATAGATTTTCTATTTTAGGAAATATTTCAAAGTCACCTATAATTATGTTATGCGGNATAATTAATTATAAATAATAAATTAATAATATGGATGATCTAATTAATAATAATAATAATTATTATTAATTAGATAATCCATATTATTAATTTATTATTTATAATTAATTATGAATAATAATTATTATTTATAATTAATTATTAATAATTAATTTCTTATTTATTTTTAAGTAATATTTTTATTACTATTAATTACATAATATAATTTTAATTTCAAATTATAACTCTTATTCCTCTTGTTCCAATCTAACCATCCAAATACTATTTATCTTATTCCTAGGAACAACTCAATTTTCATCCAAACGCAAAATTGGTCTAGTTCCTGCTTATACCTGAACTTGTACCTATCCCTAGAACTAGCAGTTCTTACTTATACCCGAACCAAACGCAACCTTAGGGTTTAGAATTTAGGATTTAGAGACATTTTTACTGTAAGAATAAATAAATTAAATTAATTATATTAATTGAAACAGGTCAAATTTAATTAGTTGAAAGTGATCGAATTCGACGAATGTGTCTGTCAATATCAAATTCATCACCGTTTTAAAATTGGTTCTCAACTTTAAAATTTTGGTTTTACCATCCGGCCTCACGATACTTTTAGCATTTCGTATTTTTAATGGAATATTCTATTAGATTATATAATGCTTTTTTTAGAAAATATTAAATGTTGAAAATTCAAAATTTTGAAGTTTGGGCCTCGCTTTAAAGTACCATAACGTATTAACGTCCGGTAGAAAAATTAAGATAAAATCGTTTAGAACTTATCTAAATTACGGATCATTTTGAGTTTACTATCTAATATTTTAAAATTTTGAGTTGCTGGTCGTTGATAATGTATGCAGCTACTGCATTTAGCGCAAACTTTCCATTTTTTTCTTGAAACAATCTTTTATGTTACTGCAACTTGCTTCTCAAATTGAGCAGTGAAAAAAAAAAAAAATGTTCCAGTAAAAAGTTAATTTCCCCACAAAAAGGGGGAGAAATTTTATTTATGAAGTGCAACCACCAAATCATCTAAGAGAAGCGCGTTTAAGTCGAACAAACCTGGAGTGCAAGCATTTCATAGTAGACCAAGCAATTCTCCCAACTTGTTATTTTCCTTGAAGAAACAACTAGTTTGTAATTTAAAACAAGTTGTGATTATTAACTTAGTCGTATGGATGTAATCTCTCTTTTTTTTTTTTTTGAGAGAGAGATAGGTAGCACGCTATTCGCTTCGTTTATCTTATTTAGAAATAAACTTAGCTAGAAATGTGAATCAACAAGTATTCAAACTTAGGTCTCGGATACCAACCACCAAATCCTTTGCCACTTGCTCTAGAGACGGTCAGTATGTACTCTCCTTTATTTGCAGGTAAGGCCACAAACAATAGGCCAAGCGAGCCAAGTCGGTGGTGTGAGCCCAGCAGATATCACGGCTCTCCTCATTTGGGTGGAAACGAATCGGAGAAAAGCCAACGAAAGGAGAAAACAAGAGCTGTTAAGATCTCTGCTTCGTTGCGACATACTGTTTGAATGCTCGTTTGTAGTGAACCTATGGTCCAATCTACTACAAGGCATTCCGAACACTAAGCACACTGTTAAATCGGCCTGGAGACCTTTCGGCAAGATGGAGTCGAGCAAGGAAGTCTCAATCGGGACAAGCTAAAACTATTTTGGATCTCTGCTTTGCTGCGACTTGTTGGAAAATTTGGAAAGAAAGAAACTCTAGAATCTTCGACAATCGAGAAGGGGGAAGTGGAGAAGTGGGTAACAAAGTTTATTCTTCTGTATTACTCTGGAATTCTACTCTGGGGAGATAGTGAGCTTCAAGGGTGTGCCCACTCTTTTGCGCTCGGCTATCCGCATGTTATGTACTTCCTCAAATAGGGCCCCCCCTGTTTAATCAAAAAAAAAAAAAAAAGAGTTGTTAAGATCTTTTCCAGCTGAGAATGAAGAAGCGAGCTCGTCTGCGGCTGACATTATGCAAGCAACCACCGCATAATTTTGATGCATTTCCGTGGCTGATATTTTCGCCCTCTACAAGAATACTGTGAGTTTCGCCTCACACCTTTGAAATTTAAGTCTATGCGTTCTAATCTATTGAGCTATGAGCAAAGTGGTAGATATCGCCTCAGAGACACTAATTGAAGGAGGCAAAATGACGAAAAATTCTAGTTTTAATGGGCTATATATATATATAGAGGTTTCAGTCATTTAAGGTGGACAAGTGAAATAGTATAATGACAGGGGGTTTCATGCATTTTGGGCCTTTATTTATACTTTTCATTCCCCTCCCCACCACAATCATTAATGCTGTTTCCCAGCTCTGTTGTAAAGTTGTTCCATTCCAGTTTACTGTAGTAGTTCAACTTGGAGAAATTATTTTTGTATTATACATTTTTTTTAAAAAAAAAAAAATATACATTTCAACCCTCCCTTGGTGCCCAGCTCTGTTGTAAAGTTGTTCCATTCCAGTTTACTGTAGTAGTTCAACTTGGAGAAATTATTTTTGTATTATACATTTTTTTAAAAAAAAAAAAAAAAAATATACATTTCAACCCTCCCTTGGTGCCCTGACAAGGCTGCACAGGTAAAGATATCATATCATAAATTCACTTGTTTACTTGGAAATATTTTTGTGATTTTCATAGATGCTATCACATATGGGGCATTTGTAATCTTTCAAACTTTTGAGATTTGTCTATAATATTTTAAACTTTTTTGAAAAAAACATTGAAATTAAGTAGCATGTTCTAGAAATTTTTTCTTTTCTTATTTTAATGCCCGTCCTGGGACTGTGTGTGTGTGCTAGGACTCGCAGGTCTTTTGGCCCGCGGACGCTCTCTGCTGGCCTTGGGGCCTTTCAGGTACCCTTTAAAGCCCTACCCTACCAGATTTGAGAGCGGGTTCTCTTTTTTTTTGTGAATGGTTGAAAATAGAAATGTGTTTTTTCCTCTTTTTTTTTCTTTTTTCTTTTGTGTGTGGGTGCACGCTCATCTCTTATCTCTCCCTCTCTCTCTCTCTCTCTCTGTATGTAAGTGTGCTTTTGTTTGTTTGTGTGCATGCGGTTGCGTGCTATAGATGTTATGCATACAATCTTGATTTGTTGGTTTATCGGTTTCTTTGCTGTGAGCTGAGCTGAAAATTCTTATCTTAGTTCAATATATGTTTTTAAAGAAACCAGTGGACATCGTTCTTTCTCGATTGGGCATGCTATTATTTGTTGTTTTCTGCTCATGTTTTTTTTTTTTTTTTTTTTTTTTTTTTTTTTTTTTTTTTTTTTTTTTTTTTTTTTTTTTTTTTTTTTTTTTTTTTTTTTTTTTTTTTTTTTTTTTTTTTTTTTTTTTTTTTTTTTTTTTTTTTTTTTTTTTTTTTTTTTTTTTTTTTTTTTTTTTTTTTTTTTTTTTTTTTTTTTTTTTTTTTTTTTTTTTTTTTTTTTTTTTTTTTTTTTTTTTTTTTTTTTTTTTTTTTTTTTTTTTTTTTTTTTTTTTTTTTTTTTTTTTTTTTTTTTTTTTTTTTTTTTTTTTTTTTTTTTTTTTTTTTTTTTTTTTTTTTTTTTTTTTTTTTTTTTTTTTTTTTTTTTTTTTTTTTTTTTTTTTTTTTTTTTTTTTTTTTTTTTTTTTTTTTTTTTTTTTTTTTTTTTTTTTTTTTTTTTTTTTTTTTTTTTTTTTTCAATATTCATCTGGATTTTATTCCTCGATGACATATCAACTTTTCTTGTAACTTTCATGCATGAAAAATCAGTAAGTTTTCTGTCTGTGAATTTCAACCTTCCTTGTCCCATGACAGCATACATTATCAGGAGGCTCTTTGGCCTTGAATTGCTTCTCTACTCTGAGAAGCAGTATTGACACATTTAGCAAACAGAGATATCTAGAGGTCCTACTATGGCGATAAGCTAGAATGAGCTTTTGGGCTTCAAAATTAAAAAAAAACTCCCTAATTAAAGAGCTTCTGTTGCAGTGGTGAGCTGTCCCAAGTAGTACCGTTCGTGAAACATCCTCAGCCTCTGTACCATCTGAAGCCTCTTCCTGTTGTTCAAATCAGAAAGGTGGTCTTCTTCTTGCGCGTCGACTGCTTTTTTACGAGTCAAGAATTTCCAAGTCAGTGAAGACATGAGGAACGAAACCGAAAAACCGGCCACAAAAGAAGAAACCACGACTAAGGCAACCTGGATCTTTCTTTTCGACGAATCGGTTATATCATAAACACCATTTCCGGGCGAATTGGATTCAGCACTTCCGTTCGGAATTATAAGATTTTTATTGCCAACAGTTACGACATTCACGCGTGGAGAAAATAGAGGGAGAACTCCTGAGAGATTATTGTAAGAAAGCACCAACTCTCCCAAATTATGCAGGAGGGAAAGAGAATCAGGTACATTACCTGAAAAATTATTATATGAAAGATCGAGAATTTCTAGATTGTGTAAACCACCGAGGGACGATGGTATCGATCCGTTAAAATAGTTGCTACCGAGGTGGACTTCTATCAGTATTTGCAAACCATTGATTGAATCGAGTATTGACCCATAGAACTTATTGTGCTGAAGGTTCAATCTATACAAGCTCTCAAGCTCATGCATTTCAACCGGGATCTCCCCACTAAGATTGTTCGTTTGAAGCGCCAACACCTCTAATTTTTGAAGATTACCAATGTCCTTTGGTAGCTCGCCGTATAGTGCATTCGAAGAGAGATCTAAGAGTTCCAAATTGCTGCAGTTCCACAGTTGCGATGGTATCTCAGAATACAAATTGTTATTATCCAATTCTAGATTTGCCAGCTGCGAGAGCTTTCCGATTGATGTTGGGATTATCCCGGAGAGAAGGTTTTCACTGAGTCGCAACGATTGAAGCCCTATAGATAAATTTGTGGGAATAGCCCCTCCAAGCCGATTATGAGAGAGATCAACATACTCCAAATTAGGAGATGCGAGAAGATCAGATGGGATCTCCCCACTAAGATTATTCATTTGAAGCTCCAAGATCACCAATTCATGAAGATCACCAATCTCCTTTGGTAGCTCGCCATACAGTGCATTCGAAGAGATATCCAACTATCCAAGTAATCCAATTTCGAGAGCTTTCCTATTGATGTCGGGATTATCCCAGATAGAAGGTTTCCACCGAGTTGCAGATTGAGAAGCCCTATAGATAAATTTGTGGGAATAGCCCCTCCGAGCCGATTATGAGAGAGATCAACATACTCCAAATTAGGAGATGCGAGAAGATCAGATGGGATCTCCCCACCAAGGTTGTTGTAGCTGAGATCCAAAGAACTCAAAAATTTGGTAATACTTGGAATATTTCCAGTTAAGTTATTTCCGTAAGCTGCGAAGCGAAAGAGCGTTGAGATGTTGGACAAAGTAGCCGGGATTTTTCCGGTTAGTTGATTCGAAGAAAGGTCGAGAGCATTCAAATTGGAGAGCATTCCAATCTTTTCTGGTATGGTCCCAGATAGGCTATTTGTACTAAGATCCAACACAGTAAGATTCTCATACTCAAAAATCTCACTGGGTATCGTGCCATTGAACTGATTTTCCGAAAGCACAAGCTCTTCAAAGGCCGCAACTTTTCTGCCGTCGATGACGAGTTTGGGGATGGTTCCCATCAATAAATTGGAGCTAAGATTCAAGCTTTTCAATTTGGATAAGGAACTCAACTGGGTTTCAACAGTTCCTTTTAAGTAGTTATGGAACAAGTCCAGAGTCTCCAAACTCATAAAGCTTGAGAAATTACGAACCGGGCCACCCAAATCATTGTAGCTGAGATTAAGGGACTTCAACCTGGAGAGGCCGGTGCAATTGGAGAAAAACGAATCAGGAATTGTGGTTCTGTAGTTTAGCGAGAAGTCGAGGTACTGTAAGGTGTCGAGGCGACAAAGAATGCTAATGAAGTCACTAACATTAGCGCCAGTGGAGAGACCGAGATAGGAGAGGGAGAGGCCGGTCACGACGGTCGAGGGGCCGGCGGAGCAAGTGACCCTCTCCCAAAGGCAAGGACTTGGGTCAGTGGTGTTCCACTCACTCATAGAATAAGGAGAGAGGCTCTTGGAGAGATTTACCATGATGTTTAGTTGGTCATGGTTGAGTTGGAACGGTGAGGCCATAGACTTATCAACAAACAAGGAGTAATTTAAGAAGGAGAACAGCAAGGAGAAGGAGATAAAGAGATGTGCATACCTCTCCATTCCTTCTATTATATCTTTTATGGAGTATCCACCTTTTCTTCTTCTTAGTTCCTATCTATATTTCCATAACCTCTCTCCCTCTCTCTCTTTTTATAAAAATAAAAATAAATTGAAATGGGTTAGAGAGAGTGAGAGAAGCAAAGACTTGTTATAGGCAAGAGGAGTTTCGTAGTCTGTGTTGACCAAGTTGACCGACCTAATACAGTGTGGATTATTAGTCTTTGAGAGTAGGAACTATGGAAATTAACTTGTGTACCTTTCTAAGGTA
This sequence comes from Ananas comosus, assembly GCF_001540865.1. NCBI lineage: Eukaryota > Viridiplantae > Streptophyta > Magnoliopsida > Poales > Bromeliaceae > Ananas > Ananas comosus. The sequence goes on along the minus strand of NW_017890869.1, from coordinate 6,014 downwards.
CCCCAGTTGTCATAGATAATAAAGACTAAACTTGTGTAGACATCCACGATGAATGTAGATAGATATTAGGGATGCCATTTTCTGTCAATTTAAGCTTTGAGAGTAATTGATTGTTTCACATACTATTAGAATAGAAAATTCAGAGTTTGAATACTTTTTGAGTCTCTTTATATTTTCTCTTGAAATCTCGAGTCTTAAAAAAAGAATACTGTGTAAAGTGCCTATCAAAAAGTATTGGTCTTAAAAAAATGATATTGTTTTTTAGCAGCTTATGCTTTTAGACTAATTAGTTATTTCACAACATGAAATATAAATTGGGGACTCTAAGAGGGACATTTAGGGGCACTCATGAGAAATGTGCAAGAAAATTTCTTTTTTTTTTTGGCGCTATTTTTGCATTTAGTCCCTGGCAAATTTTTATTTTAAAAATAGCCCTGTCAAAATTTAATTTGCAAAAATGACCCTAGACCTACCACGCAGGTTCCACGTCAGTGCCACGGGGGCGGGACTGGGAGCGGTAGTTAAGTTAAACACGGTGAACCATTCACCGTGTCTAAACACGGTGAATGGTTCACTGTGTTTGGTATGTATTTTTTGTATATTGAAAAGAGGAATAGGAAATTTGTATTCCTTTTCTTCTCTTTTTCAAAAATCCGAACTCGAACCCGAAAATCAAATTAAAATCCAAACCCGGATCCGAACCCGACGGATTTTAAAAATTCATACCCATATCCATATCCGACCAAAAACTCGAAATCCGAATCTGAACCCAGCGGGTTTTAAAAATCTATACCGTTAGATGAAAATCTAAGAAATAAAAATTATTAAATATTTTATAAATTATATAAATAAGTAAAAATATATATATATATATATAATTTATTCGGATTTGGATTCGGATAATATTTCGGATATCCATACCTATTGACATCCCTACTCCCTATTTCTCTTTTCAATAACAATGCGTACTCAACACGGCGAACCATTCACCGTGTTTGAACACAGTGAATGGTTCACCGTGTTCAACTTAACACACGCGCCCCGGTCCTGCCCGCGTGGCGCTGACGTGGCGCTTGCATAGCAGGTCCAGGATCATTTTTGCAAATTAAATTTTGACAGGGCTAATTTTAAAATAAAAATTTGCTAGGGGACTAAATGCAAAAAAAGCCCTTCTTTTGGTGACTTATGACTTGTGGTCAGAAATTGACTCTGAATTTTTGGTTCTTTTCACACTTTCTGTATGTCTTAATCTCCTTGATTCCTATTTTATATTTTTCTCTCTCCTTGTGACATTTTTTTTTAATTAACTTTGTTTTAGAAAAGTCGAAATGTCCATAAGCTGCATACATGCTGAAGTGGTTGAAATAAAACTTCAAAATACCAGAAAAGAAGTATATTTTTTTTTTATAATTTTATCTTTTTTTATACTTCCGATTAAACAGGTTGATTTGGATTTTCGGGTTCCAATCTAGAGGTGAAAATGAATGGGATATTATTCAACTAGTTGGAGATGGATTCAGATTTGGATACAAATATTATGCGTACAAAGATACCCAAACGGGTACAAATACATAATTAAAAAGTACACATATTTGTACCTGTGTCGATAACATGTGAGCTAATTTAATTGTTACATCAATTTTGCAACAATCTTATTATCCGTAAGAGATGATGCGTCAGCTGAATTAACAACCACAATTTTCTTTTATTAAATAGAAGTTACAGTGTTTACTGAAATCAAACTTCACCATGTTAAATTTTAAAAATTTGAAATTCAATAATTTACGGAGAATTTCGCCATATGTTCTGTGACCAACCTATTACTATATATAAAAGTAGAATCCTTAATTAACCCTATGTGAGAAGCTGACACGTGGCTTTTTATATGCTTGCCACGTGTCAAACTCAAATATGGATATTTGGTTACGAATTATTTGAAATTATTGGTTTAATTAATTATTTAAAATTATTACGGAAGCAAAAGTTTACGCAATCAACCAGTTGCGAATGGAGCAGAGCAGCGGCTCCTACAGGACCAATAATCATCCTTACAAAATCAAATTTCAATATTCGAAGATAATAAATGAGATAAAATTAATGGTTGCGAAAGAAGCAATAATCTGTTGCGAATTATTTGAAATGGTTAGTTGCGAAAAAAAGGGTCAAACTCAAATTTCGTATTGGCAGATAATTAATTATTTAAAATTATTGGTTCCGAAATCAATAATCTAACAGTCAAACTCAAATTTTGTATTGGCAGATAATTAACAGTCAAACTCAAAATGTAAGATACGATTTTATTTTCAAATTTAACATACATTTGCTTTATTTTTTTTCTAAAAGATACTATATAATTTGTTTATTTTCTATTTTAGGGAGATAGAACACATGCAACGATAAGAAAAGCTTTTCTAAATAAATTTAAAGGCCTTTTTACGGAAGGAAAAGTTTATGTGATCAACCAGTTTGGAGTGGGGCAGAGCAGCGGCTCCTACAGGACCACTAATCATCCTTACAAAATCAATTTTCAATATTCTACGGTTGTACGTGAGATAGAAAATGTTTTGACCGTATCAAAGTGTTGCGAATTATTTGAAATGGTTAGTTGCGAAAAAAAGGGTCAAACTCAAATTTCGTATTGGCAGATAATTAATTATTTAAAATTATTGGTTGCGAAATAAGCAATAATCTGTTGCGAATTATTTGAAATGGTTAGTTGCGAAAAAAAGGGTCAAACTCAAATTTCGTATTGGCAGATAATTAATTATTTAAAATTATTGGTTCCGAAATCAATAATCTAACAGTCAAACTCAAATTTTGTATTGGCAGATAATTAACAGTCAAACTCAAAATGTAAGATACGATTTTATTTTCAAATTTAACATACATTTGCTTTATTTTTTTTCTAAAATATACTATATAATTTGTTTATTTTCTATTTTAGGGAGATAGAACACATGCAACGATAAGAAAAGCTTTTCTGAATAAATTTAAAGGCCTTTTTACGGAAGGAAAAGTTTATGTGATCAACCAGTTTGGAGTGGGGCAGAGCAGCGGCTCCTACAGGACCACTAATCATCCTTACAAAATCAATTTTCAATATTCTACGGTTGTACGTGTGATAGAAAATGTTTTGACCATATCAAAGTATGGATTTATATTTACCCCTTTTGATGAAATACTTGGTAATGTCGCTGATAACAAATATTTAGTAGGTAAGAGTTAGTATATGCATTAAATATTTAATTTTTAAAATTTAATTTTTAATATGTCTATCTATTATATTGATTCTTACATTTTATTATTATATTATCTCAGATGTCATCGGGAAGCTTACTGGAATTAGTAGAATGGAAGAAAACTGGAAGGACGGTAAAGAAATAAAAAAGATTACGATACTACTTGAGGATAACAAGTATGTGTTTATAATTATAGATATATCTTTTGAATGTTTATACATTATTTTCAGTTAACTGCTGATCTATACTATTTATAAAAATGATAGTTTTGAATTTTTTCCTCTTTCCCAAAATACCGGTCCCTATTAATATAATATCTTCCGCATATATAATATTTAATCATATTTTTTTAAAACAAAATATATAAAAGTTATCTCAAATTTACCTACTAATATTTAAAATATTGGATATTTTATTTAAAACATTATAAAATATATTAACATATATAATATTTAATCATATTTTTTAAAAGCAGAATATATAAAAGTTATCTCAAATTTAAAATATTAGATATTTTATTTAAATTATTATAAAATATATTAATTCTTAGTCAATAAATCTAATTGACTGACGAATACAAAATATTTGTCACTTTTTTTATCTAAATTGCTTTCAAATAGTACGTATCAAATTTCACTTTTTATATGCATGTCATATCTTCTAATAACCGTCGCCCACATAATATCATATTTTATCACAAATAATATTCGCATATCTTAATTTTTTTTCTCACACATAATATCCACCACCTATATAATATCCAATCACATAATACCTTCCGCATATATAATATTAAATCATATATTTTTAAAGCAAAATATATAAAAGTTATCTCAAATTTACCTACTAATATTTAAAATTTTGAATATTTTATTTAAATTATTATAAAAAATATTAACATATATAATATTTAATCATATTTTTTTAAAGGTGAATATATAAAAGTTATCTCAAATTTACCTACTAATATTTAAAATATTAAATATTTTTTAAAATTATTATAAAATATATTGATTCTTAGTTATTAGGTCTAATCTAACGATTAACGAATACAAAATATTTGTCACTTTTTTTATCTAAATTGCCCTCAAATATAAATATAAAAATTATCTATATGATATAATATAAACAAAAATTAGTAGGCACATATATAATATAAAATGAATTATTTTATAAGTAGCATTTATAGTATAATGTTCCTTTTAATTTGTATTTTGGTCATTTAGTATTTTTTTTCTGTAAAACTTATAGTAACAAAAAGCTGGGTTGCACATTATGGGGAAAGTTTGCTGAAGAACTTTATACTTATAAACAAGTAGAGGATGAAAGCCCTGTCATAATTATAATGCAATGGTGCAAAATAAAAGACTTTGCAGGTATCTCATTTATTCAAATTTTGGATATTATTTAAATTCTTAATAATTGTATTAATTATTGTATATCTATGGGCAACATAGGTACACGTAGTATATCAAATTCTCTTTATGCAACCAAGATGATAACTTATGTTTGCCATGTGTCAAGCTCAAATATAAATTTTTTATTTTAGAAAAAAAATTAGATTTTTAAAAAAATTAATATCTTTTACTATATAGAAAATCTACGTGTTAAGCTCAAATTTTCTATTTTAGGGAATATTTCAAAGTCACTCAACTTTAGGAAAAATAAAATTAAATTTTTTAAGGAAATAATATCTTTTACAATATTATTAAAAATCACCTATAATTGATGAAGGAGATTTTATTTCAAAGTCACCTATAATTATGTTGAGATATTTAAGAAATTCACGCAAAAGAATTAGCGGGTGCGGATATTACTGTTTTAGGAAAAATAATCTACGTGTCAAATTCAAATATAGATATTTTACTTTAGAAAAAATAAAATTAGATTTTTTTAAGGAAATAATACATTGCGAAAGAATTGGCTGTACGGATATTGCGCGTGAGAAGAAAAATATTTATCTTTATTTGGGAATAAATTATTATTTAGTTAATTATTTGAAATGATTGGTTGAAAACTTCTGGACATAAAAATATTAGTAGAAAATGATAGAAGTATTTTTGGAAAGAGGAAAAAATTTAAAACTCACATCACTCCTGTAATTTTCTTCGCTCTTAAATATTGATGCTTTAAAATAGAACATATTATTTCCCTACTGTCACTTCTGTAATTTTCATTTAGTAATTTTTTTTCCCTACTGTCACTCCTATAACTTTCCATCTTCATGTAACAAAGTTTTTTTTCTTTTTATTTTCTTGAAAACCAACATCTATATATTTTTGAATCTTAAAAGTGACAGTAGGAACATAATATATGTGTTCTTATTCTAATTCGTGTCAAATATGAAAGTTTAGTTGATCTCATTATATGCTTAAATATTAATGTCATTTGTAATTTTTCATATCAATTTTAGTTATCATTTTATTTCGCACATCAATATATAAATGTAAATTATTTTGCACACCAATTCATAGATAATAGAGCAGGATTGAATTTTGCATTTTAGTTAATATTTACTTTGGTCCAAAATTTTTTTTCTCTAACTTGTGTACTTTAATATGTACTATAATTAAGATTGATAATATATTTTTTTATTTGTTAAAAAATATAAAATTAATTAAAAAATCTTTTTGTTATCATCACATAATAAGTTTTATTATTCTATATTATTATATTAGCCGTGCATCGCACGGATGAAAATCTAGTTAGTTACAATACTAATTGGATCATATCCAATTAGTTACAATATAGGATAAGTAAAAGTAAATTTATGCT
>NW_017890868.1:0-31621 GCF_001540865.1 Ananas comosus | reverse complement strand
AGAATTTTAAAAGATAATAGTATTTTATGTCACCAGCACATTTACTTAGTCCCAATTTTTATAGCCGTTCATTGGAAAAATAACTTGGCAATTGATCGCATAAAATTGGGTGGCTCTGGCCTGGGAACTTTAGCTGGTCAAGGTAATAAAGTGGTTGCACCAATAGTGATGCATGTTATGTGAAGCATAAGTCTTTATTGAGTTAGAGAAGAGGGCCAGCCAGAAGAATGTTTTTAGGTAACCATGTATAGTTCACTGTAGAGGTAGATAACCTGTAAATTAATTAGAAGTTTGAATAGTCTTAATAGGTTGTTGATAAGGGTTTCCACTAGATTCTGGGATTTGTAATTGCCTATATTGTCTGAAACATATATTCACATCTTGTGCATCCTCTAATATTGCAAGTAAAATTTTCTCGTGTCTTGTGTTTGTTGAACTCATTGTCATTTTTTTTTTCTTTCAGCTTAAATACATTATTGGATGATTTTGCAAGCGCACTGTATCAGTTATGGCTTCAAGTCTCCTGACTGCAGATCGAAGGTTATAGAAACTAACCATCACTATTTCAATTTTATTTTTTTGATGCTTTATCTGCTTTTCATTGATTTCTTTGAAGATGAACTTTTCTATGCTGCTTGTTTACCATATCTTGTTCTAGGCCCCTGATCTTGTTAACCTACTTAATTTTTTCTTAGTTTTGACCCCTGTCCATGTTCAATTGTCCATTGTCTTTGGAAGGAAAAATCCATTCATCAGTGATTTCTATTATGTAGCACCTTCTTTTGTTAATCATGGAATAAGCTACTTGCTTCCACGTATGTGAAACGAGAAACAATTTCTTTATAAGAATAAACGGTAATTACTCTGACGCAAATTCAGATAGGGGTTGCACAGTAGGTTGAAACGCAGTATGAGCCTTTTTCTTTTCTATTTTGTCACAACTGTAATTAAAAAATAAGATAGAGCAATTAACATTAAGGGATAAAAAGGAAGGAAACTTGTTAGTAGAAGGGATAGATGGTGCATAGGAGACAACAATAAAGAATAGAGATATAATTATATAAACAAGAAAAGGGGTAAAAGGTATGTAGGCCTAAAGAAAGGTGTTATCAGCAAAACTATAGTGGAATATCTCAATCCAGTGCCATCGTGTGTGTGAATTATTAAGCCAAGCACTTATGGACTAATGTTAGGATTCTTATAATAAATCAGAATAGGAAACATATCGAAGATTTGGAAAGGTACCTACAGGTCCGCTTATTTTCTCTAATTGCCATAAAGACTTGCTGAAAATTGGAATTTTTTGGTCTCTTTTCTTTTCGTAACTCAATATTATCCGTTCCTAGAGGATAGAAAATTTTATCCTCTTTCTTCTATTTACTACAGAGTGGTTTCTTCGCGGAAATCCGGCATGACTGTTTTGGGCAAAGTTCCAAAGCCCATTAATTTACCCAGTCAAAGGTACTATTAACTTATGAAATAATATTTGTTATGTTAATTATTGATCGTCTATACTCGTTTCTTTTTCTGGAAAAATAATTAATTTTTATCATTTCAGGTTGGAAAACCATGGTTTGGACCCCAATGTTGAGATTGTTCCAAAGTGAGCCTTACCGTTTCTTCCTCTATACCTTACTTATTATTTAACTCTTAATCTTTTAATCTTCTTTTTCTTTAGCATTTTGTAATTTATATTTGAGAATCTGTGTGACCAATTCAATATTATCATGTGATGTGACCAATTCAATATTATCATGTGATGCGGCTTGTGGTGTATGCATTAGGGGTACGCTCACATGGGGTAGCCGGCCATCTTCTGCAGCATCAAATGCATGGGCTTCTTCAACAATATTATCACCAAAAACTGATGGAAGTGCTGGATCGCCTAGCCATTTTAATGATCGCCCAACTTCTGGAGGAAGTGGTACAAGGCCATCAACAGCTGGCAGTGAAAAATCCTCAGACCCTTCTAGTGTATGGGGTTCGAACTCACGTCCATCTTCGGCATCTGGATTATTGGCATCAAGTTACACTTCAGTTGCTGCTAACCGCCCTCGAAGTGCGGAAACAAGACCGGGTAGTTCTCATCTGTCTCGTTTTGCTGAGAGTTCATCGGAAAATACTGTTGCATGGGGGTCAACAAGAACGCCTGAGAAATTGGTATTTCTGCCTACTTTTATCTAGATTATTTTTGTGATTAGGCACTTGCACATTTGCAGGCTTCTGACATGTTCTGTAATTTTGCAGGGCTCCATGCCGTCAAAGAATACAGGATTCACTCTGAGTTCTGGGGATTTTCCAACGCTCGGTTCTGAGAAGAATTCTGAATCACATGTCCAGCGAGGTGCCTATTTTTTAATGCGTTCTCAATTATTCTAGTTAACTGTTATCTGATGTTTTATGTTAGTGTATGTTCACATTTTTTTGTCTAGTATGGCTTGCATATTTTGCATCTCATGTCGGCAGGTTTAATATATATAATTTGAGTGTCACAATGTGGACTGTTAAGGGCTTAAGGCTTGTACCACCTATTAGTATGGGTTTAGGTCATAGAAAGTAGCCTCCTAAGTAGGATTCGGTAGACTTCGTCAAGTCTTTGATAATTTAAGCTCACAATTTAGCTGTTCTGTAAATTTATATATGTAGCATATCATATTGCCCTAGGACTTTGAATTTCTCTTTATCTTTTTCTTGGCCATTTTCCACTGGCATTGTGGAGGTGAAATGTGTGAGAGCTGTTGCATTCACCAATATCTGTATTTAGTTTCATTATAAATTATCGATTTAAACTTTTAAAGGAAATGGTGTTTATATCTGAAAGTAATATATGCTTGAATCTGCTAAATATGTTTCTTACTTGTCATCTTCTCAGCAGGTCATAGCTCTCAAGGGCGTTCTACTTCCGGTTCTGGTATTGAGGCAACCTCAAATGAAGGTCTAGAAACTCCTACGGGTGGTGGGTTTCATGTCAGAATTCTTAGTTGTCAAAATTAGACTTTAGAAAATTGCACAAAGGGTCCTAAACTTTTTAATGTAATGTTAGGTCGGTCCCCATTCTTTCAATGGCAACTGGGTCTCTAACCTTGGCATTTCATTGTGATTTTTCCTTTTGTTCAAGTTGTGTACTAACATGGATGGAAATATCCATTTAATCACCCTCTAACTGCCATTTAAGTGACATTTGGACTTCTCATATGTGTATGTGTGCGTTTCCATCCAGTTTAACCAAAGGTATAATTGAAAGGCTAAGAACACAACAATGCAACAAATAGGGATACAAGTTTAACAATATAAAGGTAGGATCGAACTATAATCTCCTAACAAAGTTGGGAACCACCTGGTGCAATTTACTTCCAAGTAGATTTTCATTGGCACTTTACCTTCACTATTCCTGGTAAACTTATCAAACTTGCTATATGGCATGTGTTCTTTGTTTCCAGGAGATGGTAGTGTGAATGTGAATATACTGAAGACTGGAAAATACTCACCGGCGGGAGGTAATTCTCCCCAAAACAAAAGCTGGCAGAGAGAACCTCAGCAGCCGCAGCCGCAGCCGCAGCCATACCCAATCTTAGGTATGCCACCTCAGCAGATCGACACTTGGCGGCCCCCTCCTCCAACTCACCCTCCTGATACTGTTTGGTATAGAGGAGCGCCGCTTGGCGGCCCATTTAGACCAGCTATTCCACCACCTGGCGAACCATATATGTATTATCCTCAGTTCCAGCCTAATTTTGAAGCTGCTCCCAGGCCAGGAGTCAGACAAGGTGGTTATCACCCTAATAATAATGGGGAGACTTATCGTCCTCATTTGGCTCCCAATACGTTCATGGTTCCTAGCTATTATGGGTCCCCACAAGCTCCAGTGCCTTATGCAGGCTATTATGGGACCCCGCAAGCAGGTTTTGGCAATGCTGGGGAAAAAGAGGTTTCCTTTCAAGGCGGTCTTAGTGAATATCCAAATCAAAATGATAAGGTTAATCCAGAACACATTCAGACGAGAACAGTTAAACATGAGCCGCTAATGAACAAAGAGCAGAAGGAATCTGATCAACCTCATGGGCAATACAGGGTTTTGCTTAAGCAACATGATGCGTCGGGAAATAGTCATCATGCTCAAGAAAGGAAAGACAGGCCTTTAACACCTAATTTGCTACATACTGATCAGAAAGGTCTTCTCAAGGAACCTGGTAAATGTGAAGAGCGCCCCTCAAACAATGTGTCCAAAAAACAGCCAGAGTATCCTAGTCAAACAGATGAAGGCATTTTATCAGGGAAACCTAAAACCACTATTTCGACTGCACACGATCACCAAACTGTTACTAAGAAGAATGCTACGCTGATAGAAAAAATAGAGGTTTTAAACCATAAAGCTCGTAGTTCTGAGGCCCACAGTGAAGTTGGACAAGCATTGTCCAAAGATGACAAGATGAAACAGTCAAAGGTTTTGAGTTCTCAGACAGATCATCCTACTGTAGCTGGTAAAGGTCCTTACCATTTTCCTGTTACACTAATTTTTCTGTCATAAAAGCTCACAATTTAGTAATAGTAAGTTTTGTTTTTTCTGGTTTTCAGAATCTCAAATTAGTGCTGCAGATTCTAATGTTCATAGAGCAAGCAATGCGACAAGAAGAACTCAAGACAGTGATTCGAAGGAGTCGCATGATGCATCTGTTAGTGAGGCTCCTGCATCTCTGGACTTGTCAATTGATTACCAAGCACAGGTGTGGAGCCTTTGCTAATTTTCTACCGCATTTTGGTGGTCCTGCTAATCTTAGACTCTAGTTAATAATTCTTATTCGGTTTCCAAAGGTCCTTGAATACTACTAACTAATATTTGTTTAGAAGTTTTTTTTTTTTTTTTGAGAAGTTTCCTTATTTTCGTAATGTACTCTAGATTTTCATTGATCGGTTTTATTTGTTTAGGAATGGAATAAACATACAAGAATCTCATTTTACTTTATTGGTATGCCTGCAGTTCTCTCTTTGTGTGTGTGTGTGCACGCGTGGAGAGAGAAAAGGCTATAGGCAATTAGTTTCATTTACCTCATAGGATACAAGCTTGATACATTAAATAGGATACAAGCTTGATACATTAATAAAGAGTGCCTTATGTGAAAGATAGCATTCCTCCGAGGCATCTGGAGGAGGTTAAGGACAGGGCCCTAAAAGAGGCCCTACGACCTGGAGCTATAAGGGGGGCGTTCAGTTGTACATAAAACCGTGAAAAATAGTTTTCCGTGGAAAAAAAATCGGTGGAAAAAAAAGTTTTATGTTTTGTAGTATTTGGTTTGTAGAAAAAAATATTTTTTATCAACATTTGTTTGGTTGAAAAGGAAAAAAAAATTCACATTTGTTTGGTTCGGTGGAAAAAAAAATTAATGAAAAATTTTTAAGCAGCTTGAATTTTTGTTTTTCCGCCGAATATCGGTGTAAAACGAAAACACTCCATTTTCCACAAATTTGTAAAAATAGTTTTACATTTTTTTTTTTACGGCTAAACAAACACACAGAAAACAGTTTTTCAAGCTGAAAAGTAATTTTCTGTACTTTTTATGGCCAACCAAACACACCCTAAAGGAACAAGTAAAGGAAGGGCGACTAACCTCCCAACTTGCATCAGATAGGAACAATGGATATAAGAGAAAATCATGACCATTATTTAAGCAGTGTGTGATCAGTAAGCCATAGGTATTTGGAACTTTGAGCCGTACTAACATCATTTCAGAAGTAAAATGTTATGCCCTTTTTTTGTTTAATTGTGAAATAGGGAAAGATAGAAATCATTACTCGAACATCCACCATAGGACTTCATATGATACTAGTTGAATTGTTCCGGTAAGTTCAGGTGTTACTTCTCCTTTCCTTTCTATCTTTCTCTAATGAAGCATGTAGGAGTAAAATCTTTGTTGTGAATTTTGTTTTGTATTTATAAGCAGCCCTAATGTTGTATTCTGTTACCTTTTTCTTAGCGCACTAAAATGAAAGAGATAGCAGTACAGCGTGCGAAACAGCTTCAGCAAGAAGAGGAGGAACGCACGAGGGAGCAAAAGGCAAAAGCTCTTGCAAAGCTGGAAGAGTTAAACAGGCGCTCTGCAGCGGCAGCAAATCAGAAAAAACTAAATGATCCATTCCCAGAAAATGACGATACAACCCCTAAACAAGAAGCAAAAGCTGAAAATTCTGTGCGTGAGTCCCAGGTTGGTATTTTGCCTGTTCCATCAGCAAAGGCAAAATATACTGAACTCAAAAATGTTGAAGCTCCTACAGAGTTGCCCTTAGATAAAGCTCCAATTTCCTCGGAAGCTGTTTCTGACGAGTCAGCTGTTTCTCACGACAGCAGAGCTCCTAGGCATAAGCAGATGGCTTATAGGAAAAGGCCGAATGCCTTTGAAGAGAAGAATCAGGTTGAAAAGCCGATTATTTCTAATATTATGGATAACACTAAGAATCTCATCGACTCCAAAGTTCAGACACCCGCAATCGACAATGTGCCCAATAGTGAGGATCTCCCTATGCAGCAGAAGAAGAGAGGTAACAGAAATTTGAGGAGTAAAAACAAGTTGGATGATGCTATCGCAAGCTCTTCATTACCATCTTTGGCACCACCTACAGATGAGAAGACTGAAAAAGTTTCCTTTGAAAGCAACAAAATACCTTCCCAAGAATTGATTGCTGAAACTAAAATGGTAAATCAGAGCAACCACTCGAAATCTCAAGCCTTTAGGAGGACCACAAGAAACCAGCAAGGTGCTAGGCCTGTAGACAAAATTCATGGGAGCGAGGCTGTTATCTGGGCACCTGTTAATAAGCATCCAGAGACTAACGAGCAGTCTGAGGAAAGTAAGCAGATTAATACGAATATAACTAGCATTCAATCAAACGAAAAGGTTGGCGATGATATGCACGCTAGTGTGAAAACTAAAAGGGCTGAGATGGAAAGGTATGTTCCCAAGCCTGTGGCTAAAGAACTGTTGCAGCAGGAGAACTCTCAGAAACTTAGTTCTGATGCTAAAAATGTTGAGAAGGGCATTGCAGCGGATGTTTCAGTAGCTGCAAAAGCAGATTCAAATTTGGATACCAAAACTGGGGAGGAGAATAATAAGCCTGTTAATAAGCGTGGTAGAAAGCATGCTTCTTGGAGGCAGAGAAATCCAGCTGAAACTGCTCGCCTATCAAATTCCGACGATAATCTGGTCGATTCCGACTCTGTGCAACATGTTCACAAGAGTTCTGATCAGCATCAGTTGCATGAATCAGATGGCCAAGAAGCAAGACAGCTCAAATCGGATGGTTGGAGTACTACTGATACTAATTTATTGCCGACTGAACCTCCTGCAGTTAAGGATCAGGGAGTAGGATCTAAACAGAGGTGGCAGCAGATAAAGGTTAACAAGGCTGGAGGAAGCAATTATACCGAATCCGGTAACCATGCGATGGAAAGTGGAACCGGTGATAACACCCAAACTCGAACACCAGCCTCTGATTTGAATTTGAATTCGAAATCAGAGAACAAGTATTCTTCCTCCGAGCATGCAAAATCTCACTGGAAACCGAAATCTCAAGCCTATCCTCAGAGCCACCAGGAGAAAAACAGGCGTAACAAGGAACACTCTGGCGAGAGTAGTATGCGTCACAGTGAGAATGAAAGCAACCTAGCTCCAAAGGGTGATGTTAATGACATAAGAAGTGAGGCTAAAGTTGAAAATCCTTCAGAAGAGCAGATACATAAAGTACAACAAGATGCATCCACCAAAGCTCCAACATATGAAGCTGCCCAATCTGAACATCAATTTAATCCAGCACAACGCCGCAACAGCCGCTTCAGTAGAGGGCAAGAGGTGATCTATAGAGGGAGAGAAGCAAATTTCAGCACAAATGGAGACAAGCGAAAGAGCAATGCGCATTTTGAGTATCAGCCGGTTGGATCGTACTCTAAACCTGCTGAGTCCTCCCGACCAAACCCCAACCCTAATTTTGACGAAGCAGTCGAGGGGAACCCTCATTTTGGATCGAGGTACAGAGGTCGGGGTGGTCAGAGCCACTCACGACGCGGCGGCGGTCACTTTGTCAGGCGGGGTGGGGGTCCTGCCGTTGACAATGAAAATTGAGAGTGGTTCTTTATGCATTAATCGATCATATTGCGTCGCACTGTTACAAGTGCGAATTATCTCTAGTATATGTGCTAGTGAGAAATCGGAAGCAGAATAGAGTTTGGTTTCAGATTCGAGAAATTTTCCCATCAGTCCTGTTTTGGCTGGGAGGGGATCCAAAGCCTGGCCGGAAATGATGATTTCGAGAAGGACGGGTTCTTCGTTTCGTAGTCAGTTTGTACTTTGTTGGCTTTGGATTTTTCAGATGTTGTTGATTTTACATTTTATGCACCAAGGTTGTCATGCAGAACACACCGCAGACACTAAAAGCTAATGGAACTCTCTGTATAAGTTGGATTAATGGGTTTTGTCGCTCTTAATCCTTTCCTGAAGCTTCATTGTTTCTTTTGCTCTGAAATTTTTTTTTTTTTTTTTTCGACTTCCGAATCCGCTCCTGGTGAGAAAGCTTTAGCTTCGCCTTCTCTCCCATTTAATTTTTTTTTTTTTTTACATATACGGAGAGTAGGCACCTGGGTCTTCTGATTTCGGCTTTGCTCGCTCGATATGTGTTTACATTGTATTCAATTTTATGTGAGAATCTTCTTGTTCATACATCTAGGAGACATTTAGTTTCGACTAGTTTTTGTGTTCTGATTGTTACTGTAATTTTTATTTTCGTATGGATCTTGTCTAAAAATTAGTGCTAATGGTTTCTAGGGTTATTATTTTAGGGTTCATTGGAAGTTTGAGATGCATGCAATTGACAATATAACATTAGAGTTTTTTTTTTTTTGAGAGGGAGAGAGAGAGATAGGTAGCATGCTACCCGCTTCGTTTATTTCATTCAGAAATGAACTTAGCCAGAAATGTGAATCAATTAGGATTCGAATTTGGGTCTCGGGTGCCAACCACTAAGTCCTTTGTCACTTGCTCTAGGGACGGTCGGTAATATAACATTAGAGTTGGTATGCATTTAGATTGATTGAATGTGATGTATAAAATATTGCAACTATAAGAACAGTTTATTTAGATATATACCGAGAAGTAACAATAAACAAAATACAAAATACAAAATACAAAATATTTTTTTGTTTAAAAGTTGATTATGGAGGTGAGTATATTTTTTACAAAAATTATTGCTGTAATTTTAAATATGCATGCAATTACATCCGTAGTTCACTTGTAAGGGTATACACAACCAAATAAGTGAATAACTCCTAATTTTTGAGACATGATATGCTTTACCACGTTTTTAAAATTATTTTCGCCCGAAAACGGTTGGACCCCACTGATTTATTTATTGGTGTAGTTTAAATTTACTTCGTCAAAAAAATAATATTTATACGGCAAAAATTACTTCCACTCCAAGCATTTGTGGATCCGACCCGTTAATTATATGTATCGCTTTTTTTCTAAAAATATTTCTTTGTTTTATATATATAGGGCTTTTTTACAAAATAATTTTTAAAAATTTTAGTATTCGTAAAATAATCCTGCAAAAATTATATTTGAAAAACTAACCCTCTTTTTACCATGTAAGAACCGCGGTGGAATTTTCTCTTAAAGACAGTGAACGATTCACTGCCTTCTTAAGTTTTTTACAAAAGCTGTTAATCTGTTAACCGTCTTAATGAATGTGATGAACGATTCACCGTTTTTAAAAGATCTTGGAGATTTTCAAAGTGTAGTAAACGATTTACCGCGTTTTGGAAAAAACCTTACGCGCCTTAAAAAAGGTTGATGAGTATAAATTTGATAGGATTGTTTCGTAAATTATAAAAGTTTAGAAGGTTAGTTTGTAAAAAAGTCAAAAAATATATATATATAGTCCTCGAATGAGCGAATCTATTGGTGGATTTTTGGTAGTAGGTGGGGGTGGCGCATGCTTGTGCTTTGCGCCACAACGTGAAAGCGTAACTAACACTACGCGCCATCCGTAAACATGTCTCGAACACGAAACAGCTCCATCCCCCACTCAAAATAAGCCACGTCTCTCCGAGAAATTATTGCCTGCACCGGGTGTGTCCGTACATTTCATGCACCACTGTCTTTTTTCTTTTTTTTTTTTAAATTGCCCCCAAATTAGGATCTGATGATAATCCACAGAATTTGAGGTGCCCAAAAATCAAAAATCCCAAAATTTTGCAAACCTATTATTACTAAGACAGGAATTATTTGATTTACGGGGAAAAAAAACATGAAATCAATGTCCAAATTTTATGAGTTTCTGAGTAATAGGACTTTATATAATATATATCTCACTAAATTAGATTTTTACTAAGACAGGAATTATTTAATTTATAATATAAAAAGCTAAAAGTCAAAGTCCAAATTTTATGAGTTTTCGGGTATACGACTTTATATAATATATCTCACTAAATTAGACTTTGAATTTGCGACCTTTTTTATTCTGTTTTTAGAGGGCAATATATGAGATGTATTTTTTAACTATTTTTAACTATTTCTAAGTGATGTGATTCATACGGCCTGATGGATGTACCAAAATATAAAAATCCGTTAACTTTAAAAACTTGGTATTAAGATAAGAAGTATTTGATTTGTAAAAAAAATTAAAAAAATAGACGGGCTTCCAAACTTTGTAAGTTCTCAAGTGTATAACTTTTGAATATTATGGAATGCATTTTGGTGAATTAGATTTTGAATTGACGATATCTTTTTGGCTAAATTATATAAAATCTTTCTGTCAAAATACGATTTTTCACTTTCCTCCTGTCATTTAAACACCTACACTTTACCCCCTTGTAAAATAAAAAATATTCACTTCACACCCAGCCGTTAGTAATCCGTTAGGGTTCCATTTGTAAAATATTATTATATATTTTTTTATGCCAAAAATATTCTTGGCCTTCTCTCCTGTGAACATGGTGAGGGGCAAAATAGTCATTTTATCATCACAGTTCACACCGTATCTTTCTGTGAACATTTTTTATTTTATAAGTGGGTAAAGTGTAGGTTTTTAAATGACGGGGGAAACTGAAAAATCGAATTTTGACGGAGGAGTTTTCTGTAATTTAGCCTATCTTTTATTCCATTTTTGAAAGCCGATGTTTGAAATCTACTTAAAAACCAAAAGTAAGCAATTTTTTGTTTTCTAAAAGAGTTGTGCATTATATATTCTGTATTCTAAATTCCATAATAATGATTTCAAAATCAAAATCTAACTGATTGTATATATTATATGACATTTAGAATGCATGCACATTGAAAATTAGAAAAAAAAAATTTTAAAAAAAATTTCTTATAAATCAAATTATAGTTTCTTTTCCGCCTTTGATTATTTAGACTAATTGATATCTTAGTAACAGATTTTAAAATCTTATTACTTTTGTATGTAAAATCTTTAGACGGTGTGTGGGTCGTATCTATTAGATTGAATTTTGATTTTAGTAAACTTTAATTTGCTTTTTTGTGGCTTAGCATATTTATTTGTCATCTAATGATTCAAAAAGTTGAATTAACTATCTTTTAATTTTATTTTTATTTTGTGAAAAAAACTTGCGGTCAAATCGAATAGCAAAATAAAATTTTTGAAACTGTGGAGTGATATCCTTAGTGAAATAAAAATAAAATTATATAATAATATTAAGTGTAACTTTTTGAATCACATTACGAGAAAGTGAAAGTGTGCCAAACCAGATGATAATTAAGTATAACTTTTTAAACTATAATTGATCTTCTCTAGCACACAATGGTAAAGGGCTTAATTGTTGATACCCGAGGTCTCAAATTCGAAATCTAATTATTTCATATTTTTAAATTAATTTACTTTTAAAAATAATAAATGAAGTGAGTATCGGACTACCATATTCTCTCTCTCTCTCTCTCTTTTTGAATTATAAGGTGATAAAATAAAAGTGCATTAAAATCAAAATGGGGTAAGTTGAAGTTTTTACTAGGGATGTAAATGGGTATGGATATCCGAAATTTTATTCGAATCCGAACCCAAATGAAACGAATATATCCAATGGATGTGGATATGGATATCAAAAATAGAAACCCGACGGATATGAATTCGGATATGGATTTTGATTGTACTCGATCCGAACCCGAACCCGACCCGAACCCGAATTTATTTTGTATTATATATAATATATAAATAAAAATTTAATGTTATATTTGAATTTGTATTCCAAAAATTTAGATTTAATATAATATATTTTGAAATATTGAAAAAAGAAATAATTATTTTGAGTTCGGGTTTCGGATTTTTGGTCAGGTTCGGATTTGGATATGAATTTTTAAAATCCGTCGGGTTCGGGTTCAGGTTCGGGTCTCGGGTTTGGAGTCGGGTTCGGGTTTGGATTTTTAAAAATCCGTCCCGAATCCGACCCGTTGACATCTCTAGTTTTTACCCTTGTGAGTATAAGACGTTGGTGCATTATGTGTACGGATACACCGGGTGCAGGCAACAGTTCCTCGATTCTGGGAGATGAGTACGTTAGTGTCTACGGATGACGTGGTGAACCGGGTCCAGGAATAAACTTCAATCGGCGAATAAACCCGGTGCTATAAGCCTATAAATGCCTCAGTACGAGGCTCGGAGTGAGATCTCGCGAAGAGAGAGAGAGAGTGAGAGAGAGAGAGAGAGATTTTGAGATCTCGAGATCTCGAGCAATGGCGAGGAAGAAGATCCGGGAGTACGATTCGAAGCGGCTCTTGAAGGAGCATCTGAAGCGGATCGCCGGGATCGACCTACAAATCACCTCGGCTCAGGTTCCCATCCAAACCCTAGCATTTTCCTTCCCATTCTCGATCTCAATCAATGCTTCTGATGCTTCCTAGTAGAACATCTCATCATTTGAAGCTCGGATCAGGGGAATTTCCGTAGTTTCTAGGTTTGATTCACAGGAAAATGGATTTTTTTTTTTTAGAGGAGGTGTTTTTTTGGGCGAAAGATGATGTTTTTAATTAGTATGGTGTTATTTTCAAATGGAATATGAATCTGAGGTAGTTTGTGGAATGTTGTTCGTATTATTATTATTATTATTATTATTTTGTTAAAAATATATGAAGAAGCCCCTCAACGGTAGGTCATTTTGAAATATACTCTTCAACTAAATCTTTTTTTTTAATAAATTCGACAGATCGCAAGCTTTTGATTGAAGTTATTTTTGTGATAATTAATCTAAATTTTTATTGGATTTAATGGTGATTCTACTAAATTTCACTATTTTGAGCACTTTTTTAGCTCATGGAGCTGCAGATCCGATTAAACGGTAAGAGGTGATGGTTGAAGAGCTGTTAATCTTTAAACAATACCAAATTCAATTTAGGAAAATAACTCAAATCAAAACAATCAAAAGCTAAGGAGTGTCAATAGAAAAAAAAAAAAAGATTTATTCAAAATGACTTATAGTTGAGGGAGTCCCTGCAGAATTTCACCTACATGCTTCTTTAGATCTATTGATACTGTTCATGAACATTTTTAGAATTTGAATTGTTATACTCTTCCAAGATATGGGTATGTCTAATTTGGTAATGATGATTGTTTTAAAGGTGACGCAATCAACGGATGTGAACGAGTTGTTGAACAAGGAGCCATGGCTGTCGTCTACGAAGCTGGTGGTGAAGCCGGACATGCTGTTCGGAAAGAGAGGAAAGAGTGGGTTGGTGGCACTCAATTTAGATTTCGCCCAAGTGTCTCAGTTCGTCAAGGAACGACTTGGAGTTGAGGTGGATGTCAAATCCAAGGAGTTACTCTTCGTCTTGTTTTACTTCGATTTTTCTGATAGTAGAAATAGCTACATGTATTTTCCTGCAAAGTTATCTTTTTTATATGTCCCTGCAATTTCAAATATTAAAGAGCCCACCTTTTGATTCTCCTTTTCGTCTTTTTGTTTTTTAAGGTAAAAAACACAGAAACTTTAACCAAACATTAATGCATATTGAGATGGATACCTGAATTTAATTGCAAAAGAAAAGTGTAATGGGCTTCTGAACTTTAAAAGTTTGATTTTATTAGAACTTGATGGTTTTTATTAAATATAGACTACTCTGTTAGGTACAAACTATTTTGCTAGAAAGGTTACAAATACTATTAAAGTTACTTGAATCAAACAAACGCCAAGGTACGTAGTAGAATAAGAATTTTAAATATTGATGTACCATCTCAAAATGCAGAATAATTTTGATAACTCTATAATCTATACTTTTATCTTTTTTTATTCAAAACCGATCTTTCCAAAGGATTAGATGTCTCCAACCGAGATGAGGGCATTTTTGTAGCAAAATGCATTTTATGAGGAACGGAGCGACAATTAGGATTTAGGACTTTGTAACTCGTAAAAGCAAATAGTTGATTAGCCGGGATATGTATGTAGAATCACATTTGTACCATGGAAATGATGATGTTGATTTCACTGCATGTAGGTTGAGATGGGTGGATGTAAGGCTCCAATTACCACGTTTATTGTTGAACCTTTTGTTCCCCATGAGCAAGAATACTACCTTTCAATCGTGTCGGAGAGGCTTGGATGCACTATTAGTTTCTCAGAGTGTGGAGGGATTGAGATTGAAGAGAACTGGGACAAGGTTAAGACGATTTTCCTTCCCAGCGAGAAGACCATGACGTCTGAGGCTTGTGCTCCATTGATCGCAACCCTTCCACTAGAGGTGAATATAAATATGTTTATGTAGAATGTGTTTTGGTTGATGAGTTCAGAAGCTTAAAAACCAAAGTTGACATGTATTTTTCACTAGCGAACAAAATATATTATGACTTGTCTGACTCGTACATCATATTTATTGGGCTCAGGTGCGTGATAAGATTGGGGACTTCATTAAAGGGGTCTTTGCTGTTTTCCAGGGTATGCTTGTAGGCAAACTTTACTTTTAACTCCCTTTTTAATTTAAGGATCCATGGTGTTTGCTTTGTTAAACGATTCATATCATCAGCAACTAACATATAGGTATTGGACAGCACTTTGTCTTTCTCATAAATAAATAGAACGTGTAAGTAGGACACTTATTGACTAGAAATTTAATGAAGTTGTCAAAACTATATAAAATATACCTGATGTGCAATAACTTGGTTTCTTACGCCCAGATTTGGACTTTACTTTCCTTGAAATGAACCCATTTACGTTGGTTAATGGCAAGCCATACCCACTGGATATGCGGGGAGAATTGGATGACACAGCTGCTTTCAAGAACTTCAAGAAGTATGTTTCTTTGCTTCTCGATTCTTCAATTAAAGATGCTTTTCTGCGGGAAAAGATGGGTCATGCTAGTTGTTCTTATTTTGATCTGCAGGTGGGGGGACATAGAGTTTCCACTGCCTTTTGGCAGAGTCCTGAGCTCCACTGAAAGCTTCATCCATGAACTCGATGAGAAGGTTGGTAATATTTGCATATGTTTCACATTTGTAATTTGATCGAAATTTCAGTGTGGGCAGGAACTAGCTATTCTTGGAGGTTACCTTATAGTGCTTTACATGAAAGCCTCGGTATATGTTATGTAGGTTGGAACAGATTTTACAACGTATACCTTCTCGAGGACCAATTTTAGAATGGGGTAACTTCCCGCTGAGATTCATGTTCTTAGGTTCATACAGCAAAGCAATCACAAATGATGATGAGCTCTTCCAAGAATCACAGTTTAGAAGAAAATGGTTTTTAATTTTATGTAATTCTGAAGCTGTTTCAATTCATTAATGTAAAAAATGTGCTTTGAACACCTTTTACGTGTAAATCCTGGAGGCTTCATCTCTTAAAGGCATCCCAAATATTTATGGTGAATGACAAATTGTTTTCCCTGTGAGGCAGGCAATAACCCAATTAAGGTTTCACCTTAGATTCTTCCCTTCTCTTCTTGGATTCAGGGAGGGATGTCTTCTAACATAGTTGTACCCTTCGGTAATTTTTGTTCGCAGTAGGTACTATTGAGACTTGAATATACAATTGTAAATACAATACCTTTAACACTATACTGTGGAATTTTTCCATAGTTATACTGATAGAAAAGAGAGTAACTCTCTTCATAATTTATTTGTTGAATACTACAGAGATAAATGATATGTTTAACATTATTTTTCAGAATGTCATCTTTCTAATCTCAATATTTTCCTTCTTTACCAATTTTTAACTTAGATCGATCCCAGATGAATGTTAGGGGGCTGTTAAATAATACAATAAGCTCCAAATAACATGTGTAATGCGTACGTGCTAACCCTCTTCCTTTCTAGACGAGCGCATCTCTGAAGTTCACTGTTTTGAATCCCAAAGGGCGCATATGGACCATGGTAGCCGGTGGCGGTGCCAGTGTCATATATGCTGATACAGTAAGTTTTTCGTCACTTACTACTGTATTCTTTTTTTTTTTTTTTCCCAGTCCTTTCATGGAATTGTTGCTTGATACTGTTCTTATAGTTCATATAAATTATCACATGATATATTACTTTTGCATTATCGGTTAAAAGTCAAATATCAAATTTTAATATTTTCAATGTTTAACCAGGTTGGCGATCTGGGTTATGCATCAGAATTAGGAAACTATGCAGAATACAGTGGTGCTCCAAATGAGGAAGAGGTCCTGCATTATGCTAGAGTCGTTCTCGATGTAGTAACTCTATGATGTTTTCCTTCTTCTGTCCCTATTATATCTGTCTACTAAGCACTCAATTTCTCCAAGCACTCTGATCTCTCTCTGTCTCTGTTTCTGTCTCTCTCTCTCTCTCATAGTATGCAACAGCAGACCCGGACGGTCGTAAGAGAGCCCTGCTAATTGGGGGAGGTATAGCGAACTTCACCGACGTCGCTGCTACTTTTAATGGCATTATTCGTGCCCTAAGAGAGAAGGTCAGGAACTGAAGCCATTCACCAGTTTTCTATCTCTTATCACCTGAAGCTCTTTTTGTGAATATCACCAGCTTGTATATATTTTTCTCTTACTTTATCATTCTGCAGGAAACAAAGCTGAAGGCTGCAAGGATGCACATATATGTTCGAAGGGGCGGTCCAAACTATCAGACTGGGCTTGCAAAAATGCGCACTCTAGGTGTGGAACTAGGAATTCCTCTCGAGGTAACTAGCTGAATATACTTATACCTCCATTACCTATAAACCTTTCTTTAGATGGAATTATTTGCTTAAGTTGCGTTATTGGTCTCCGTACTCATTGCAAGATTTCAATTTAGTCCGCGGCTTCTAAATTTTACTGCTTGACTCTTGCTCGTCGAGTCTCATCTGTGAGAATAGCAGAGATTCTATTGTTGCTACCATGCATAATGAACATTGTAGCTGTGTCATCAGTTACTTGCCGATATCAACCTTATTGTATAGTGAATCACTTAAATAAGTTCATTTCAGGGAGTCCAATTGTTTAATACGAAGGTCGACAACTAAAATGAAACATTTCGACAAAACAAATTAAAAATGATATTGGTTTTTTTTTCCTCCCTTGAAACCAAAACCACTAATGGATCGATACTCGGATATGCTTGTTGCAGGTGTACGGTCCGGAGGCTACGATGACTGGAATTTGCAAGCAAGCCATTGATTGCATCATGTCTGCAGCATAGTTTATCTTCAAGTTTTTGGCTCTAAATTTTTATTATCCTCATTTCTGTATTTCAAAGTGAGAGAGTTTCATTTATAGTTTGCATGAGAGAGAGAGAGAGAGAGAGAGAGAGAGAGAGAGAGAGATTGAGCCACAAATATATTTATGGTAATTGTGTTTTATTTTTCTATCTATATTCTGCCACCTTAGTTAATGCTGCTAAAAGTGCTAATAAAATCGTTATTTCTGACCTTTTTGCTCTTAGGGCATGTTTGGTTTGAATTCTTTAAGACTTGGAATGAGAATCGGAACAAGTCATTTCTATTGTTAGTGTTTGGATTGAGTGGATTGATATTCTGATTTTCGTTCCAGAGGAATTTGAATTCCTCAAGGGTGTGTTTGGTTCGCATTATGAAAGATTACTAGGAATAAAAGATATCCGAGAATCTTATTCCTATTCATCCTATTACTAAGAATGTGGAATTCCTATGTTTGGTTCGCACGGTAATATTAATTAGCTATGTTATTTAATATTACAAAAAATATACAATTAATTAATTTATTTATTTAATTAATTTTAGATAATGTTACCAAAAGTTTCAACATCTTTTTAGAAAAAAGGAAGAGAAAGTATAAGTGAGAGAGAGAGAGTATAATTAAAAAAATAGAAAGAAAAATATAGTCAAAATTAGAGGGAGTGAGAGAGTTGAAATTTTAGAAAGAGAGAGAGAGAGAGAGAGAGAGAGAGAGAGAAAGCTTAGTTTAGAGAGAGAAAAAAAAGTTGAATTTTAGAGAGAAAAATAAGTTTAGAGAGAGATAAGGTTAGAGTGTAAAGACAAATAATATCAATTAGCCGGCGGATAGGAAGAAAGAAAGAGATTAGACATATTATGATTACCCCAATCTATTAATATGAGGATACCCACCCTCCCTCAAGGGAATGAGATTAGTACTTTGGGGTCAATCTTATTCCCAAATGAATCCAATATTACCAACTAGATTACTTAGTCGTTTAGCCAAACACCGTCATAATTTTTGATTCCCATTGGATTACTAGGAATCTTTAAAAGATAGCGCGAACCAAACGCACCCTTAAAGTGACCTCGCCAACCTCTAACTTTGATTTCAAGTGATTGAGAAAAGTATTATTTTTCTTTACTAATATATTTTAAATTCAATTATAATCATATCCATTTATTAGATTAAATATAATTTCAAATTTGAATATAAATATGAATTATAATTTAAAACAATATATTGATTAAATTTATTGTTCTAAAGTTTGAATTTTTAATTTGCACCATTGAATATGAAAACTGTAAATTTTAATTTTAATTGCAAATTGTAAGTTTTAAAATTTTATATTATTATTTATAATTTAATTATATAAATTTATTGTTAATATTCAACTAATAATAAATTACTAAGATATTTATTGTTAATATTCAACTAATAATAAATTACCAAGATACCCTTGGTAGGACGGGGTGAGGAAAACCCACCAAATATATTTGTTTATAGTTAATATCAAGATATATGGAGTAGGGCTACTACTCTTATGAGTATTGGACACTTCGTACTCATAAGTTGTTTTCAATGATAGGGCTTCCAAATCGACGACCCACTACGTTAAATATAAACTAGAGTATTTGAAACTTCTAAAAAATAAATTTCGTAATTTTTCGAAATCATAATAAAGTCCATCAAACGGGCATAAAATGAACGGTCAAAATCAAACGACATCCTAAAAATGAATGATCGGATCATTCAATTTAAGATCGGAGTTATTGATCTTTATCTAGGCAGTGAATAGAATTTTCCATCAAAAATTCAACTTATTCCAATTCCTTTACGCCGTCAAACTAGCAAGTCTCTCATACCGGCCGTTAAAAATTGTCAATTTTGTGAGCTTTTGATCGTAAGGCAAATGATGTCAAAAAATTATGAAAATTAATTTCTAGAAGTTTTAAATGCTCTAGATAATGTTTAACAGTGTGGATCGTCGATTTGGAAGCTCTATCATCGAAAACAACTTATGAGTACAAGGGCGATCATACTTATAAGAGTATAGTAGCCTCTCTCTCTTTCTCTCTCTCTCTCTCTCTCTCTCTCTATAATATATATGTATAGTATAATATAATATTATATAATAAATATATATAATATATATATATATATATATATATATATATATATAGGCTAATGTTACTATCCTATTAATAGGATAGGAGCACTTGTCCTATCAAGTTGTTCTTGATGATCGAGATTCCGAATCGATGATCGGAACCGTTGAAGTTGATCTAGAGTATTTGAAATATCTAGAAACTAAATTTCATAAATTTTGATAATGGTTTACACGGTGATCAAAGTGTCGTAAAATCGACAATTTTTAACGGCCTATATGAGCCCTTTGCTTGTTTAACGGTGTAGAGCAATCCAAATTGCTTGAATTTTTAATAGCAAATTTTTATACTATTTAGATAATGTTTGATAACTCTGATTACGAACTGAGAAAGTCTAACATCTATTTTAAGAAGGTTATTCATTTATGACCGTTCATTTTTCAACTCTTAAGATGAACTTGATGATGATTTTTAAATAATACAAAATTTGGTTTCTAAACATTTCTAATTATGTAGATCAACTTCAACGGTGCCGATTATCAATTTGAAGTTCCGATCATTCAAATCGATTTGATAGGACAAGAATCCCAATCCTATTAATAGGATAGTAGCCGGACCCTCTATATATATATATATATTATAGAGAGAGAGAGAGAGATGAAGAGAGGAGAGAGAGAGAGAGAGAGAGAGAGAGAGAGAGAGAGCAGGACTGTTGTGCTCTCAGGAGCATGGAGGCCTCCGTGCTCCTGAGCCGTTTTCGATGATAGAATTTCCGAATCGACGATTGGCTCCGTTAGACTTGATCTAGCGTATTTGAAGTTTTTAGAAAATAATTTTTGCGATTATTCGATATCATTTACCTAACAATCGAAAGGATTCAAAATCAATAATTTTTAATGGCTGGAAATAAAAATCCTATAAAAAATGGTGATATAGCACTAAAATTTTCGATCAGAAATATTGATCTTGTTATAGATAGTATAAAGAATTTTGTATCAAAATTTCATCTGATTTGAATACTTCTACACCGTTAAATTTGAAAACGGTAGATATCAACCATTAAAAATTATTGATTTTGAATCATTTCGATCACTAGATAAATGATATCAAAAAATCGCAAAAATTATTTTCTAGAAACTTCAAATACACTAGATCAAGTCTAACGGAGCCGATCGTCAATTTGGAAATTCCATCATCGAAAACGGCTCAGGAGCACAGCGTCCTCCGTGCTCCTGAGAACACAGCAGCCCTGCTCTCCCTCTCTCTCTCTCTCTCTCTCTCTCTCTCTACTTCTTTATAATATATAATATATATATTTTCTATTGGATCGGAAACGAGCGACCCGACCAAATATTACAATAGTACGCAGGTTGAGGTATGTAATATTCTTAGTTAGTTATAAATGTCGGTTTCACATATAAGTTTTATTGAACGGGGGTGGTGTTTCTATCTCTTATTTCTTTCATATTGATCTGAAAAAACCGGGGAGACCGTCGATGCAGTAATAAGCCAATTAATACCCCCTAGTACAGCAGGCGATTTGAGGAGAATGAATTTTTTTTTTAATTTCACTAGGCAGTGCACGTGCGATGCACGTATTATTCTTTCTAATATAATTAAAATTATTAACAAATTAATGAATAAATAATATATTTAAATAGTAGGATCAAATTAAAGAAAAGTATTAAATATTATGAAGCATAAACAAAATATACGAAGTATTATGGATAGATAATATAGCAAAATAAAAGCATGAATCCATATATGACAATAGTCGGAAACAAAATGAAGTAAATAAAGAAGAGTTAAGTTCTTTCTAATTCCATTGTCTTAGTCTTCGTCATCGATGATCATCTTTTTTTTCCGAAGGCGAGAAAACTTTGACTCGGTAATATTCATCACTAAAGCTTCTTCATCGTCTTCAAGAATTTTTCGCTGAATATAATTTTGAGAAAAATTCTGACTTCTTGTTGATTTAGTTTCTTCATTATCTTTAAGAATATCATGTTGAATATGACTTTGAGGGAAATTTTTGTTTCCGATTGATTCATCTTCTTGTCCATCAAGTTCCTCAATTGATATGCCTGTGTAGTTGTAAGTAATTACCTCACCTCTTTTGGCCTCTACAACTTTAATATATAGTTAGTAAGTATGATTTTTTCAAGCAACTTTCTAATTTCCTCACAAATTGGTCAATATTATATTCCTGCAAAATTGAATGACAAATAATAAGTAAATTTATTAAATTATTTTTTGTATTATTATAATACACGTGGTACCTTTAATTGCCGAAGTTCATTAACGTTGCAATTCAATAATTGCCCCACTTCCTTTTAAAACATTGATACTCAAAGCTCGCCAGTATCATCAGCAACTTTTAGACGAAACATAAACCTGTAAAAACTTAACAAGCACTTAGATTTTTATTTAACTTTAACATATAAGAAAATAATATTGCTAATATTACTTATATTCAATATCAGTATCTGAATTGGGACAGAATTTGCACTGTTGAACACTACTAATTTCTATAATTTTCTTGTAGAATTCCTTACAAGCCATGTACCAAGGATCTTGCTTTTTGTTTAACTCCACCACTTGTATTTTTAACTCTCATAACTGGAAATAATATATCATCAAAATTTAATTTTTTGGTATACAAATAAAAGAACAATATACCTATTTAGATGCATTAACAAGATCTCCAGTAATCTCCTTAATAGTAGCTCTTTCATTTTTCATTTTGGCCGTATTCGTCATATTTCGTATTTTGTTCATTTCATCAGTGTTAAATAAGCTTTTTGAAATCCTACAATATACATTCAAAGAAATAAATAGTAACTAATATACATGTTAATTATTCATATATTGCGTTTATATTTACCATTCTCTTAAATCCTTTGCTTCCTTTGTTGATGGATTAATTTTGAGCATTGTATTTGATGTTGTAGAAAGTGAAATGCCTGATGATTAGAGAAAAAATTCAAAACTTAAATGTTATGATTGCAAAATATGATATCAGAAGCACATATTTGATTATATAAAATTTTTTACCTTTGAAGTTTTGTACATTCAGGGAAGTTGCAATTAAAATAGGCCTATCTTGAATCACCTTTTTGATAATGTCACCTTCCACAGTTGTTAAATTTTCTCACAAAATTGTTTGACAGAAGATGGTGATCTGTTAGAAGTGCAACGCATTAAAAGATATCTAAAATTATCTCTTAAGACTTCAAGAACCATGTATTTATAGTGTTGAGAGCCCTATGATAATAAATTATTATCTTTTCGTTTTCAACACAGCACGGTCATCCAAAAGTCATGCATAAAAAACGAAGCAATTTTGAAAATTTCAAAAGTCTTTTTTTTTGGGAATTCCAAAGGTCTTTTCGGGATTGTTTTTTTGTTTATTGGAGAAAAGGATTTAGGTTAGTCAAATCAACTAAAACTACGAATCAAATACGAACCTACAAAATAAAAAAAAATTGCTTTCTACATTATTGTTATTTATAATTTAATTATACAACATTATAATGAATATCTAGATAATAATTAGGTGACTTAATATTTTTTATTTTCTAAATAAATGCATTTTTGGTTGGAAAAAGAGAACTTCAAACAATTCAACAAATAATATTATCTATTTTATGATTTTGCATATTTAAACTTTGTTTTAATAGTTTTCATAAATTAATTCTGCTGCACTGTATTTTTTTCACCTTCATCATCATAATTCGTCATTTTAATTTAAAATTTTGTTGGTACAAAAGATCTAGATAATTGAAGGTTATTAATTAAGACATATTGAAGTTTAGTATTTTGAAAAATTATAATATTTTTTTAAATGCATATTAGAGAATTTAAATTAAAAATAGATTGCCTTAATTTAATAATTTATTTAACATTATAGTTATTTATAGGTTAATTATATAACATTATAATTAATATCTAGATAATAATTAGTTGACTATAAATTTTTGAAATTTTGCGAATAAATGAATTTTGTTATGGAAAGAGAAAAAGTACTACTTTTTTTTAAAAAATTTTGAAAAATTTTATTATACTATAAATTTTTAAAAAAAGTTTTGAGGCCTAATAAGAAATTTTAATTCTTGTTGATAGTTGGGTGTTCATCTAATTATATTAAGTTTTAAAATTTTACATAATTATTTATAATTTAATTATATAAATTTATTCTTAATATTCAATTAATAATAAATTATCAAGATATCCTTGGTAGGAGGGGGTGAGGAAAACCCACCAAATATATTTATTTATAGTTAATAAATATCAAGATATTCAAAATTATAATTATATAATATTTTAGTGAACTAAAATTTTGGGCATCCGTCGCTCCTGACATTCCTACGGAGAAGCGCCTTTTGGTCTAGGGAAGCCGCGGGCGGCGGAGAGAGAGACAACAGGGAACGTCGAGGCGATCGTCCAAAAGAAAAAAAAGAAAAAAAAATCGGAAAGCAATGGGGCTGTGGGATGCGCTCTACCGCGTCGTCATGCGCCGCAACTCCGTCTACGTGACCTTCGTCGTCGCCGGCGCCTTCGCCGGAGAGCGGGTTCGATCCCCACCCATCCATCCCTCGTTCATATTATCGACGATCTCCAATGAATCTGCTAGGGTTTCGATCAAATGGATCCCGGTCCATCACATCCAAAGTGGGATGATGATGAGATCGTTGACCTTATCTATTAATCTGTCGTCTGATCTGATCAGATTCGTCCCCTCTCTTTTTTTCTTTTCCTCTTCTTTTCTTGGATGATTTGCGTCTCCTGATCTGATTGTTGATTGCAGGTAGTGGATTACGGAGTTCACAAGCTGTGGGAGCACGTTAATGTTGGGGTATTCTTCTCTTAACTTCCTCCCCCGGTCTCTTTTTTTTTTTTTTTTCCCCTCAAAGAAAAGAATAATAGCTTGGAGAGATGAATCATAACCTAGTGTCCAACTTTGTTTGATGTCTCCTGGAGATGCATGATTTCTTCTATCAAATGCCATTTTTTACGGCCGAGTGACAACAAATAGTTTTTTTTTGTTCATAGGATCTAGATTTTATTTCGCAA
The DNA here is from genome assembly GCF_001540865.1 of Ananas comosus. Classification (NCBI taxonomy): domain Eukaryota; kingdom Viridiplantae; phylum Streptophyta; class Magnoliopsida; order Poales; family Bromeliaceae; genus Ananas; species Ananas comosus. The sequence goes on along the minus strand of NW_017890868.1, from coordinate 6,816 downwards.
TTAGGGAAGATTTTTTTTTTTTTTTTTTGAATTATTACAAGAAACGCCTGTTTTCATGTCTGCCCGGCACACCACATCACAAGAAGCCTGCAGTTTCATAGCGGAATTTTCATGTTTGAGTTGCGCTTGTAGTTGCCCGATGACTTTTGCCTGTTAGACTAGTGTTAAGTAGGGAGGTGTTTGGCTTATCCTTTTGCCAACAATCTAGGCACCTCTCTGAGCTAGCACAAAATGTCTGATCAAAGAAAAAATCAAGTAACAGAGAGACCTACCACGAAAGCTGCAGAAATGGTTATTGCATAGAATAATTTCCTTTGCAGTCGCAGTTTATGCTCGTATAACTTAAAGAGGACTTCTCCCTCTGTATGTAGGAATCATCTAAAGAGAAGAATGATGCCTTAGGGGGCATTGTCAAATTAAATTGTGCCTTTGTATGCCCCTTTTTTATTCTGATATCCCTGAGTACAGGTTATCTATCTTCTGTAGGCTGCAATTCTGAGATTTCAGCATTGCATAGTAAGATTAGACTTTATTTGTTAATTGTAGTTATATGGATGCTGATTTCTATCTATTGTGGCTGGGTATTCTTCATGAAAGGCAGATAGTATTAACAGGGTTGGGCCGGTTGGCGTATTATAAGCTAGGGGTCATGGCTTGATATGATTCTAGAAATCTTATGTGATGCTTGAGTCTTGACTTGCATCCCCACAATTCTGAGTCTTAAGAGTAGCCGCTTTATGCAAAGATTCTGAGGGATAGGAATATCTGTAAATTCACCCTGTCAAGACTACAATTCAGTGGGACATGAAGTGGGTAATGGCCTTCAAGGGACAGTTGTTAATTTGTAGGGACTGCTTAACACTTGATATTGTAAGAAATATGCGAGTCACGTTGATAGGAGGGTAGTCTTCTGATTAACCAGTGATGCTTTTGGTTTGCAATAATGTTTCTTTGCTATGGTCTGGAGTAGAATGTTGTTTCGGCACAAGTATGTATACCTCAGATTATGGTCTTCGATGGAGACTTGGTAATATTCTTTCAGTGGAGTAGATGCCCATATGTAGGGCACATAGCACAATATATGGCATCCAGGACTATGCATAAGGTTGTCTTACCATGAAGGCAATTGATTGCTATCCAGTGGATACCTTATATGGTTAAATAGATGAAGCTACTTCTTCAGTTCTTCTTGTTTAATATTGGCAACTTCTCTACCATTGCAAAAAAATTTAGGTAGGTATCTTATGCTGTAGCTCATAGGCATAAGTTCTCATTGTAAGAGTTAGTAACTTCTTAATGACATGTGAACATGCATACAATTATCCTGCTTGTCTTTGTCTTTTTCTTTCTTTAGCTTTGGGAGGTGGTTGGGCTGCAGTTGGACTTCAAAAAAAAAAAATTGTTATTAGCCCATTTGCTATTTTGTCACCCTATGGTTCAAAGTGTTGCATTTTGTGCGCCTATGATTATATTTTTAGCTTTCCAATTAGGACTAGTTGCTATAGTGCAACTAAAAAGTGTGGCTAACTGCACAATTTATGCTGCAAATTGGTAGAGCTAGAAATGAAGGAATTCCGATATAATTACAATTTGAAAGGAGACGTGATTATCACACGCTCACCTTTTAAGGTATTTTGAAGATAGTTCCTTACGAAATCACCATAGGGGGCCATTGTGTTGCATTTTGAGCTGTTGGGTAGTAAATTGTCAATGTGCTATACCACAAGGGTTTTTTTTTTTTTTTTAATGAACAAGATTGCCTTTAGAAATATGTTTGTAAACATAAAATTAATCCATCTTGTTAAAGCCATGAGGACCCATGGTCATCTGTTGGAATTGTATGTTCTCTTGTGCAAAATGAATGTATCTGATATTAGAGAAGGATTTTTTTGAGGTCAAAAATAGTGTGTGGAGCTTTGAAGCCATCTTCTTGTTAATGAAACAAACCTACTACACTTTTCTGGTCATATTAGTGGTTTATAGCTCTTTGATGAAAATATACTCTATATAATCACTCATTTAGTCTCCAAGTCTATGGCCACCATGCCAGCGGCACGGCATGGAGAGCACTCAGTCGGTTCGGCTGGTTCACTTATTTATTGAATCGAAACGATTTTTTTGATTTTGACTATTCCAGAACCGAATTGGACTGAACTCTAGAAAAACGAATCGATTCGAACTGACAAATCTCGGTTCCATCAGTTGGTTTGATCGGATTGAGGAGCTAAAGGAAAAGATATAGCGAAGAAGAGATCACACATGCAAGTAAAGGCATGATCTGATACTATCTATGTGAATTTCGGTTGGATGGGACAAAACTGCAAGGGAAGAGAGGAGTTTGGCGGTGAACATTTTGCCAACATTTAGGGTTTCGTTGCACCTCCTCAAATGGCTCGATTTCAAGAAGATCTCGTTACTCCATTGCAAAGCCGACTGCTGAATCTCGTCACACCTCTCAGGTCGTTCGGCCTTGAGCGGATCTCATTGCTTGATCCACTCACATACGCAATGGAGGATGAAAAGGGGGAAGGATAGGGATGTGCAACGGCTTAGTTAGGGTTAGGGTTAGGCTTAGGTTGGATTCTATGTTTATGTATGAAGACTTTTGCACCTTACTGCTCTACCCTATGAAAATTGCATATTAGTCCTTTGTTTGTTCCTTTTTTTTGGTTTAATTAGTTTCTCAGTTCATAAAATGAACTGATTTTTTATTTCTAAGTTCGAAACTGAATTAAACCTGATTTCCAATTCAACTCAATCAAATAACATGAATAGGCTTGGTTCGGTTGTTTTATGTTTTTACCGTATATTGTCGCCGCTAGTTGTAGACATCTTAATAACTCAAGACCGTTTCAACATGATATAAAAGTGCACTCAAGAAGGATAAATTTAGTCACAATTGAAAAAAAGGAAGACACTACGATCACTAGACCAAAAATGATAAAAGAAATTGGGAGCAATCTTCCAATTTGTGTTTTTCACCACAACTTAATCTAATTATGCAATGGGACCCACTATTTGGTCCAAAAAATTAGTAAATTTATAAGGATTACGTGTTCAAAAAGCCATCATATAACCTTTTCATCTCAAAATACTCAAAAAGAACCCAAAAATTCCTGAAATGACATGTTTTCTCTATGTCATTTGGCATGATCCTATGCCACATGACGGTACAGCACACGGCATAGGTTAGCACTGGCAGTGTAACGATTCAACCTAATAACACTAATAACTCGTTGGGCTCTGCCCCAAAATGTTTAAACCCAATGTTTAGTATTAGAGTTTCTTAGTTTTTATACTTTCATTCACAATTCCTTGGCCATCTGAGATGGCATTATTGGGGCATCATAGACTCCCTCTCATTTGGACCCTGACATTCTCGTCGGGTCCCATTCCCTAATCCAAGATCACCAGACGATATGAGACATATCGCACACTTTCGGTTGGCAAACTGGATCGTATACCAAATATAACGACATAGCCCAGTAGTATTAATAACTTGTTGGGTTCAAACCACTAAATTAAAATACTTAAATCCAGTTATTAGTATTAAAATTCCTTGGTCTTTATATTTCCACTCACAATTCCTTGGCTATTCGATGTGAGACAATTAGGGTGTTATAGGTGGCATGGGCAATTCATGCATGGAATACACAAACGGACAAAGTTTGATACGTTGCTATTCCTGTATTTTGTTATAAGGTGTACATATTATTTTACCTATATATTTATAGGGGCTTGTTTAGTTCTACGTAAAAATGTGAAAAATAGTTTTTCAAGGAAAAGAGTTTTCAGTGGAAAAAAGGTTTTATTTTTTCTGATGTTTCGTTTGTTGTAAAAGAAATATATATTTCATACAACACTTGTTTGGTTTGGAGGGGAAAAAACTTTTTTTCCCTTTCATTATTTTATTATATTAAAAAAATATTTTAAAATTTTACTTAACTATATTAATTATATGTTTTACATTAATGCGTTATGCATATATGATTGTACTACAATATATTATATTATATTATGTAGATATTCAATATTTTACATCATATATATATTAATGTTATATTATATTTTATATATATATAATGTTTGTTTGGTTCTATGAGAAACTGAGCTACACCTCACATGGTCCACGATGCCTCGTGTGCACTTGGGGACCGCATGAGTACTCCGAGCCTGCACCGCATTTTTTCCCCTCTTTTGTTTCGCTTTCCGATCTTTTAGAGTGGAAAATGAAACGGGTTTTTTCCACAAAAGCTGTAGAGGTCTTTCACACAAACTATTTTATGAAGCAACCAAACACTCGGAAATTGTTTTCCAAGCCTAAAATAATTTCCGGCTCAGTTTTACCAGGAAACAAACATCCCCTAAATCATATTATGATCTGAAAATACATCATTCTGATTGTAGGACCTCCCTGTAAATGTTGTTCTTAGATATTCTGAACAAATTATTTTGATGCTTTATTTCCCGACTCGGTAAGCTATAATATGTTCTATCAATTCATAGCTATTGATCATATTGAGTTCTTTCTAAGTTGATAGTTTGGAATATTTTGTAGCTTAATAGTTGTCTGAGCATCCTAGAGAATTCTACAACTAAGAGTTCTTCTGTCATGATGCTATTATGATGCTAGTTGCGAACTCCTGAATGCTTAGTTCTGAAGTAGACAAAAGGAGAGATGGAAAAAAGAGAAGTTATGAGAGAATAATTTTCTCTCATTTAGAATAGGAGAAAGGAAGAGAAACCAAGAGAAAAGAAAATAAGCGCTCACTCGGAATTGTCACTTTTTTTTCGCTCGCCCGGAACAGTCACTTTTTTTTGGGTAAATTGTACACCTGTTGAACTTTTGGCAGTGTTTCACTTTGCCCTCCAAACTTTTAAAATGGACATCTAACATTCTAAACTCTAATATTTCATTCGTGTTATCTCTTCCGTCAGTTTCCGATTAATGGAGCTTGATGGGAAATGACAGTAGCTAAATAGGTTAGATTTTGGCTGGAAATCTACTGCCAAAACCCTCTTGTTCCTCCAAACTCTTTTTCTCCAATTCTCTCTCCTCCCAAGTTCTCCAAAACTCTCTCCTCCAACTCTCTTCTTCAAAGTTCATCATCTCTTCCAAAGCTCTTCTCCTCCTTTAACTCGAGTTGGAGGAGAAGAAGAGCTTTGGGAGACAATTGGAGGAGAAGAACATTGGAGAAGAGAGAATTGGAGAAAAAAAGAGTTTGGAGGAAAAAGAGAGGGTTTTGGTGATAGATTTTATGCCAAAATCTAACCTAGTTAGCTACTTTCGTCATTTTCCGTTAAGCTCCGTTAATCAGAAACTGACGGAAGAAATAACATGAATGAAATATTAAAGTTTAGGGTGTTAGATGCCTATTTTTGAAATTTAGGGGGTAAAGTGAAACTCCGCCAGAATTTCAGGGGTTAACAATGCAATTTACCTTTTCTTTTTTACTTCTCTGCTTTCGAAGAAGAAGAGAGAGAAAAGAAAGTAACCCTATCAGAACACATTTTCTCTTCTTTTTGTAAGAAAAGAAAGTAACCCTATCAAAACTCATTTTCTCTTCTTTTGTACAAGTCCAAAAATCACAAGAGTGGCATTTTCTTTTCCTTTACTCTTCTTATTTTCTCCTGTTCTCTATCATGTTCACTCTATCCAAACAGAATATAAACGATATCATTTTTTTTTCTTTTTTTTTTTTTGGTTTTGGGGGGCGGGGGGGTGTTGAAAGGTAATTTTATTTTCTTTTTTTATCTATTTTTGCCTGAAGAGATTCCCAGTATTTGTTTTTTTAATTGTTTGGTTTATATTTGCAGAAAAGGTATGAAGATATTCCAGTGTTGGGGCAAAGGCAGCCTGAATGATGCTGATCAATCTTTTAGCACATGGTGCAGTGAATTTGAGTTTAAAAAGTGTTTCTCAAGCTCTTTTTTTTTGTGTAATAAGTACTTAGAAACCAAAATAGGAGAAACGAAAATGGCTTTTGAGTCAGCAGACCTCTTTTTTTTTTTCCCAGTGTCTTGCTTGAACATTTAATTTGATGGTTGAAGTGTCGGCATGCTCTGATCTTATGCAATCTTGTTTGTATCTTGAGCAAAATAATTTTCAAGATTTCTTCTATCATTTGGGTTGTAACATTTAATTCTACATAATACTCGGCAGTAAGATAGTTATATTGTTGGATAAGATAAGATGATTGAAGGTATTTTATCAAAAACCTTTCATGTAGGAACAAGAAGATGGTCTTCTGGTCCGGTAGTTTCAGTAGTCAATGCCTTACTATTGAACTAGCTGATAATTTTATTATCTTTTTTTACTGTTAAAAGGCTGATGATGTAAGTTGAAACTTTTTTCCCAGTGCGAGTTACAAAGATAGGCTGATTGTTGCTTGTAATTGTAATTGGCATTTGCTATTGTTACAGCGATATGTATTTGTTCAGTAGGAATACATTCCCTGATCACTCAGTTGGCTTAATTGTGCTGGCAAATTTGGTTTACGGTGGGAACAGTAGGTACGTTCGCGCCACCAACAAAATTAATCGAATAAAAAAAATGAACTAAAAACTGCACTCATATACTCTGGCTTAGACGCGCTGGCAAATTTGGTTTATGGCAGGAACGCTAGGTACATTTGCACCGCCAATAAAATTAATCAAATAACAAAATGAGCTAAAATATAGTCCGTATAGTTGCATATAAGTGTGAAGTCTTGCATATAAGTGTGAAGTCAGAGCGAAGAATCACATATCGCACTATTGAATAGAGTCTTGCACAAGTTAGAACAAAATATTGTACCACTTGTCAAAACGTTGTAC